>NC_134485.1:194967100-195049600 GCF_040206685.1 Ascaphus truei | reverse complement strand
GGGGACCATCCTGTCTGCCAGGATCCTTATGGGATAGAGGCGCTGCTCCCTAGGAGAAAAGCCTGCCCTGTTGCTGCTCCCACACAACACCAGCAGAGCCCTCAGGCCTTCTGTAACACACAGGTTGAGCTCACAGCACCAGAGAAACACCCATGTAGTGCCAGATCTCCTGTGGGAGGGGGGAACAAGTGCTACACATAGTAACGTCAGTCTATGTTGGTGCCGCTGCGGTGTGCAATATAAATGTACATCACTAAAGATCCCCATCTTTCTTTCACTTAATGCTGCATGAAAGCCTGCAATTCAAATAATATGTACCCAACGTTATTGCCCCCCCCCCACCCCAGTGCATTGCACCAGGACATACGCAACACACCTACGGGAGAAGCAGCCATTGTTTGAATTGGCACTATCTCAATAAAGACATACAATACAATCATCCATGTGCAAGAAGGGGGAGGAGCTACCACACTATTTCACCCATGGAGCAATAACGTTGTGACATTAACAATTTCTTATATATATTTATTCTATTCAACATGCTACATAATGCCTCCAATGCAATATCATTTTTATTTTTTAATTCAAAAGACATTCTTTAGCTACAAAATGCAGCCAAACATGATAAACCTACCCGCCATTTCCACACTTTGTTGATAATAATTCTGCGTAATAAATGTTTGAAAGATCCAACTAAGAGATGTATGATTGAATACTGCGGCAAACAAGATGAGATTTGCTTTTAATATTTATAGGTGAGAACTTTCAGACTTCCAGTTTATAGACACTTAGGGCCATATTTACAGAGAGAACCTCTCAGTGTGTCAGTGAGTGTCTCTGTGTGTCAGTGAGTGTGTCGCAGTGTGTCAGTGAGTGCCTCTCAGTGTGTCAGTGAGTGTGTCGCAGTGTGTCGCAGTGTGTCAGTGAGTGTGTCTCTCAGTGTGTCAGTGAGTATCTCTCAGTGTGTCAGTGAGTATCTCTGTGTGTCAGTGAGTGTGTCTCAGTGTGTCAGTGAATGTGTCTCAGTGTGTCAATGAGTGTGTCAGTGTATATCACAGATACACATTAACACACACACACACACACACATAGAGCCGCTGGGTGGCGGGGGTGACAACAGCCTCTGTATCAGGAACTAGGAAGCAACAACCGTGTAAGAGCTCCAAGAGCATAGGTGAGTAATGTCAGGCAGGGCAAAATCAGTAATAAATAGTAAATGGAGTTGACACCGGGAATAAGGGTTGAAAGACTGCGATAGTATACCAAACGCTTAGTGAAGGGTTAAGCAAGAGAGGGCTAATACATTGGGGACAACGAGATACTCACTCAGTCTCCCTAGCCCTGGCCAGATCGTGCCCGGTGTGGAGTCCACGCGACTCACAAGGGATCACCGCTTTGCTCTCCCTCCTTTCAGCTCCAGTCCTGATGCTGTTGAGGAAGCGTCTCCCTCTGTGTCTGCAGCTGCATCCGCATCTGGTGGTGAACGCTGATCCTCTCATGTGACAGCAGAGAAAGGGAAGGATCGGTGGTCCATCCGCTCCAATGAAAAAGGTAGGAACTCACCAGCAAAGAACCTCTTTGCTGGTGAGTTCCTACCATTTTTCCTTGGAGCGGATGGACCACCGATCCTTCCCTTTCTCGGCAGCCTCTGTATCAGGCCTGCAGTGGGGATATCAATGGGGAGTCAGTAGTGTAGAATCTCCTGCGGTAATCACGGAATGCTGGAGTCAAGAATCCAGATCAGCAGTGCAATGGGCAGAAGAGAGTATCCGGGAGGAGCAAAAAGACGCTATCAGACAAGCCAGGGTCAAGGCAGCAAGCTGGAGAATCTTGTACAGACCAGGGTCAAGGCATGGAACAAACTGAAGAATTGTCAGACGGATATGGCTCAGGGCCACAGCAGGTAGAGGATAATCAGAGGTAAGCAGGATCAGGAACCGGGGACTCAAAGTATTGTTGTATTGTATTGTATGTCTTTATTTATATAGCGACATTAATGTACATAGCACTTCACAGTAGTAATACACGTGGTAATCAAATAAATAACAGATAATATAAATAACAGATCATGGGAATAAGTGCTTTAGACATAAAAGTAACATTAAGGAAGAGGAGTCCCTGCCCCGAGGAGCTTACAGTCTAATTGGTAGGTAGGGAGAACGTACAGAGACAGTAGGAGGGAGTTCTGGTAAGTGCGTCTGCAGGGGGCCAAGCTTTATGTATCATGTGTTCAGAATATCCACAGTGCTATTCATATGCTTCTTTAGGCAAGTGTGTCTTAAGGCGGGTCTTAAAGGTGGATAGAGAGGGTGCAAGTCGGGTACTGAGGGGAAGGGCATTCCAGAGGTGTGGGGCAGTCAGTGAAAAAGGTTTAAGGCGGGAGAGGGCTTTAGATACAAAGGGGGTAAAAAGAAGACATCCTTGAGAAGAACGCAAGAGTCTGGATGTGCATAACGAGAAATTAGGGCAGAGATGTAAGGAGGGGCAGAAGAGTGTAAAGCTTTAAAAGTGAGGAGAAGAATGGAGTGTGAGATGCGGGATTTGATCGGAAGCCAGGAGAGGGATTTCAGGAGGGGAGATGCTGAGACAGATCTAGGAAAGAGTAGAGTGATTCTGGCAGCAGCGTTAAGGATAGATTGTAGGGGAGACAGGTGAGAGGCAGGAAGGCCGGACAGCAGGAGGTTACAGTAATCAAGACGGGAGAGAATGAGGGCCTGAGTCAGAGTTTTAGCATTCGAGCAACAGAGGAAAGGGCCTATCTTAGTTATATTGCGGAGGGAAAAGCAACAGGTTTTAGAAATGTTTTGAATGTGAGAGAGGAGTCGAGTGTGACCCCAAGGCAGCGTGCTTGGGCTACTTGGTGAATGATGATAGTTCCAACAGTGATGTGGAAGGAGGTAGTAGAGCCAGGTTTGGGAGGAGGTATGAGGAGCTCTGTTTTAGCCATGTTGAGTTTAAGGCGACGGAGGGCCATCCAGGATGATATAGCAGAGAGACATTCAGAAACTTTGGTCTGTATAGCAGGTGTAAGGTCAGGTGTTGAAAAGTATATTTGTGTGTCGTCAGCATAGAGGTGATAATTAAACCCAAAAGATGTTATTAGGTCACCTAGAGAGAGTGTGTACAGAGAAAAGAGAAGAGGTCCCAGGACAGAGCCCTGGGGTACCACCACAGAGAGATCGATAGAGGAGGAGGAGGTGTTAGCAGAAGAGACACTGAAAGTACGATGGGAGAGGTAGAATGAGATCCAGGATAGAGCTTTGTTCCGAATACCAAGAGTATGGAGAATGTGAAGGAGAAGAGGGTGGTCCACGATGTCAAATGCTGCAGAGAGGTTGAGTAATATGAGCAGAGTGTAATGACCTCTGTCTTTGGCAGCATGGAGGTCATCAGTTATTTTAGTGAGGGCTGTTTCTGTGGAGTGAGCAGTGCGGAAGCCAGATTGTAGAGGGTCTAGGAGAGAATAGGTGTTGAGAAAATGGAGCAAGTGAGAGAATACAAGACGTTCAAGGAGTTTAGAGGCAAAAGGCAGGAAGGAGACAGGTCGATAGTTAGAAAGACAGGTAGGGTCAAGCTTGCTGTTTTTGAGTAATGGTATGACTGTTGCATGTTTGAAGGAGGAGGGAAAGGTTCCAGAGCAGAGGGAGAAGTTAAAAATGTGTGTGAGCGTAGGGATTATAGTAGGAGCAAGAGGTTTTAGGAGATGGGAGGGAATGGGGTCAAGAGGGCAAGTGGCAGAGGAGAAGAGGTGATCAACAACGACACATCCTCCTCTGAGACAGTGGAAAAAGAGTCAAGGAAGGCAGGAGGAGAGTTAGGAAGAAGTGTAGGATGGGAGAAAGAAACAGAGGGGATATTCTGCCGTATGGATTCCACTTTTTCCTTTAAATAGTCAGCAAGGTCCTGAGCGGAGATGGAGGAAGGAGAGGCAGCTGAGGTGGTTTGAGTATCAAAGACAGAGAACAGAGACTTGTACATGTTGATTAGTGAAGAAAAGTAGGCTTGTTTAGCTTGCGAGAGGGCAGAGTTGAAACAGGATAGAATAAATTTGTAGTGAAGGAAGTCTGCGAGAGTATGAGATTTCCTCCAGAGGCGTTCGGAGGAACGAGTGGAGGAATGCAGCATGCGCGTGTGGGAATTTAGCCAGGGTCTAGGGTTAGAAGGGCGAGTGCGGCAGAGAGAAAGCGGGGCATGTAGATCAAGAGAGGAGGACAAGGCAGAGTTGTAGTTCCTGACCAGGTTGTCAGGGTCTGTAGCAGAGCTGAGAGAGGAGCATAAAGTGGACTCAAAGTCAGGTAAGAGCGCAGGTTTCTGCAGAACCGGGGAGGTAGATGGAGGTGGAGAAAGGGAGAAGCGAGATAGAGAGAATGAGATGAGTTGATGGTCAGAGAGAGGAAAAGGGGAAATGGAGAAATGAGAGAGAGAAGTTTTTAGTGAAAACCAGGTCTAAGTAGTGGCCATCCATGTGGGTGCTGGCTGCAGTCCACTGTTGAAGGTCAAAAGAAGAGGTTAGAGAAAGATAGCGGGAAGTCCAAGGGAGAGAGGGTTCATCAATGTGGCAATTGAAGTCCCCAAGGAGAAGAACAGGGGAGTCTGAGGAGAGAAAGAGAGCCATGATTCAAAGTGAGAGAGAAAGGCAGAAGGGGGATGAGTAGAGGTAGGTGGGCGATAGATGACCGCCACATGGACAGGGAGAGGAGAGAAGTGGAGAAGAAAGGAGAGATGGAGATATATGAATAGAGTTAGAGACATAAGGAGACTGGTAGAAGGAAGTGCATAATTTGAAAATGAGTGAGGTTACAGCAAATATAAAAAATAAAGGTGGCAACACAGCAATAGTTAAATGTTGAGATGTGCAGTCTGGGATAGATGATATCCTCCTTTCCAACGTAGATCAAAAACAGGAATCAGAAGTAGTAGGTGTTGTCCACTTTTCCACTTCTTTTTGAACTTCCTTTTTAATCTTCATAAATACTTGAAACATATATACTTGGAAGCATGGCTGCTATGAGTTTACTTATATACCTTTACAAAGTCACCTGGCTGGCACAACAAACTTAATTAGCACATGTGAGGGACGTTAAAGCAAATGCTTTTCTAAGTTGGGTGTTATCTTGCACAAGTGTGAAAGCTGAATTAAATTAAGACAGCAGGGGATAATTTACAGACAGACAATTTGGAATATGTTTTTACCTAAATAGAACTAAATACACAGCAGGGGAGGATATCAGGACAGAGACAATTTGGAATATGTTTTTACCTGAGGAAAGAGAAGAGAAGAGATGAGATGAGATGAGATTGATTCAATAGTCTTCCTTTTTAAACTTCATAAATACTTGAAACATATATACTTAAAAGCATATCTGCTTGGAAGCATGACTGCAGGCCATAGGTAAATGCTGGTAAAGCAGCAAGGGAGCAACACAAACTCACTCCAGAAAGCAAAGCTGTTGTGAAGCAAGGAGTTTTGGGAAAGGTACCTTCCTATCGGCCATGGAAGTCATCTGTTGCAAACAGCACCTGTGAATACTAAAGGGCTGCTTAGAAGGAAGCAGTCCCTGTATGTGGGACCTGGCACGCTGCCCCCATTGCCCCTACGTCTGTGCCGCTAAATAAAACTTTTGCATCTAAAAATGTTGCCTTGCTCCTAAGTTTTTTCTATTGTTGTCCAGCACCTGACAGAAATCCAGAGCTCACAATTTGGCAAGCTCCCCCAATACATATGTGGTCATGTCTCCCTATGGGATTCCCCTCGGCCCCTCCTTGGCTCCCCGCTTACCTCCGCTATAGCAGGGGAACCACCGCAGAGTGCCGGGGAGGTGCAGGGTGTGCAGTAGGAGACGAGCGGCCGATCCGGTCGTGAAGCTCTGCCGAGGGGGCTGCCATCTTGAATATGCGCACGCATGTGCGGGGAAGTCTTGCGCATGTGCAGCTTCTTAGTTGCAGTGGCCATCTTGGTGCACCTCACGCATGCACAGTAGCAAGCGCGAGCGGCGGCCATTACAAGTTAGCTCCGCAGGGGAACTACAGCCCCCAGAAGGCACAGGGGCTGCTAGTCAGGTGGCTAAGCCAATCGCACGGCCGAATTCCCCTGCTCTCACATTGATACATTTGGTGTGCCAGAGACCACGCCAGTCAGAGCTGGGACATTGAAGGGAAAGGGTGTATGTGCAGGGTGTCTGTGGCCCCTGCACAAGGCCAGAGAACCCCTATTAGGCCCCAGCTAGGCTCCCGACTCCCCTATAAGTTTTTGGCTGCTACAGGGACAGGTCCCCTTAGACAGGGACACTGCCCAATTAGCTGATCAGTGTCAGGGACACAGCTGAAGATACCATACAGCATCAGTGGCTTGTGGTCTGGGACCAGACCACCACAGCCTGTAGAGACAATTAAGGTAGGACCCTCCAGCTGGATTCCACCCCACATGGAGGCGGACTCATCGCTGACAGCGTGGGACTGCATGGACCCATCTTCCGTTGGTGCTACCGGGTGTTGGAGCACCCGGCGGTAGGGTTGCCAGGTGTCCGGTATTGAACTGGACTATCCAGTATTTGTACACTCTGTCCAGTAAAAAATGAGAGGTACTGTAATACTGGACATGTACAGTATGTGTCCGGTATTTTCCTCCCTGGACATAGTGACCTGACGCACCTTTCACCATTGAGTCCAGTATTTTTGAAGAAGCCACCTGGCAACCCTACCTGGCAGGTATCACACTATCTACAAGTGCACCAACTATAACACTGTGGGCAGCACTGTCACACACTTCCAGGTGAGTTGGCTACTGTGGACACCAGGTTTGGTAGGTGCCCAGGGCACCTCTGTACATTGGGGGACACTCTCACCGAGGTGTGGACTAAGTAGATGGACAGTGTGATACGGTGTTGGGTTACGACCGTGTGAGGCCTACGTTAAACATTTTGTGGTATAATCATATGTGCTCAGTAAAATCTGTTATCTATACAAGTGTGTGCTTTTCTTGTATTGGGTCCTGTGACAGGGTTATCCAGCATTGTTAGGATCCCTCGCAGGTGGAGGCGCTGTCACCAAACGAACCAGATACACCCCAGGCTCCCGGGGGCAACAGAGGATCAAGCCTCCCATACAGGCAACAGGGCACCCACACTCAGTCGCCGCCACATCTCCCATAGGGTGGGGGAAACAGCGCTACACATAGTAATTAGAGATATGTGAATGTATCAAAACTCCAGCCACAAGTTTTAGACAAAATTTCGATTTGCAAACAAATATTCAAATTCAAAGATGTTGCAAGAAAGAAGTCGAGTAAATGTATGCAATATCGCCATTTTACATTTGATTTGACACGCCCAGAAATGCGCAAGAGATACCTATTTTACTAGAGTCTCAAGTGCTATATATATCCCCTCAAACAACACGTGGATGGACACCTGTGCATAAAAAGGAGCAGATAAGTGATACCTGGGATATATGCTAATAGGAGTCATTTAAATATATATCCTATTGGCATATGCAGATGCAGCAGCCGTTATTCGAACACTTCACGCATTGTATACCTCGGAATACCCATGTCATGGCGCGTGATTTCTTCCAACCGTACCGCCTTAAGACGCGAGTGCAGGCGAGCGCAGAAAATGGCATTTCAGTGTTCTGGCTTTTAAACACCTGAAATTGACACAGTAGCACAGTACTGCACACATTACAATTCATTAATTTAATTTAAATGCACACAATCCATGAAATTCAAACAAAGCAACCGCGATTAACACGTGTGCCTGGGGGGATTGGCGGCGTTAGTGCCGCGTGGAGTAGAGCAGCGCATACGAAAACGGCCCCGTTATTTGTTTGAATAACGGCCGCTGCATCTGATTCTGTCAGAGCGCATCGAGAATGTGAATAGAGGCAGCTAGCAGTATCGCCTTCATTCAAACGACAGGTGGCAAATTACACCTTTTCTTTTTTTAAATAAGTTGTGAATATTCGCATGCATGCAAATAAACGCCATGTTTGCAACAAAGTCGAATGTTGGCAAATAATTCACACATCTCTAATAGTAATTTCAATGCTTATACTTTCTGAGGGATAGCTGGTGGGTTATATGACCCTTTATGCAAGAACAAACAAACAAAAATACCAATGCACGCATCTCAAGTCTCACATCTTTCTCTCATTTAATGTTGCATAACCTGCAACTGAAATACAATTAACCATTACTCGTCTCTTAATTCAATACATCATGATGGGTCCACACAATTTTTCACATCAGCCCCATTATACTGCACTGTGGGGTATGATTCAAATTTTCTAAAGTCTTAAGGGGCCTATGCGAAAACGTGACGCAGGACATTTAAATGCATAGGAGATACCGGTACCCCATAACGGGGCCTGTGTCTCGGGAAGCATGGGGTCCCCGGATCTGAAATCAATACGGTTCTGCTCCGATGACCCCCTGCTCACGTACACTAGTATTACATTTTTATTTAAACAGCTTCCTTACTTTAGCGGCTACTTGGGGCAAATACCCCCTTCACCCAATCACACTACCCCCAAGAAACAAAAATAAACACAACAACCCTACTACCCACCTCCTCAACCCCCTACACCCACCCCCACCCCTCCCCCCCCAACACATACAGTACAGTAATGGGCAAAATTACTATTATCCAGATATAGATAATAGCTCATTTGCCTATTCAACATCAAACATTAGCCAACCAGCATTAATAAAGTAAATACAACTTCTACTTACCCCTGCCATGATGAACGGTGTCCTCATCACCACACTCCAGGTCCATGTCTTCCGTTGGCAGCAAAAGTACAATAAAAATACAATCTAATAGCCCCTAACCCCTTAATCACCTTAGCGGGTAATAACCACTATAGTAATTAATAGGTTACCCCCCATGCCCGCTAACCACCCGGGAGGCCTAACCACCCACCCTGGGGCTACTATACTCACACTTTAACTATTGATTGGCACAGTGGTAGACTATAGCCACTATACCAGTCAAAGACCAACCTATTAAAAAAAATCATCAAGCACAACAATACACAACAATTAAAGAAATAAACAAGCACCTCAACACTATAAGAATAAAATAACTAAAAAGCCTCAACTACACATCAATAAAATTATTCTAACACCAAAACTGCAAAAGAATAAAAATTATGTTTTACCAAAATACTAGAATACAATTAAATAAACACCTATCCAACAAAACAATTCAAGAAATAAAACCGCTAACCAATCCTAAAATGTAATAAAAACAAGGCATATACCAAACAATTTAGTGAAAACAATAAACAGAAATAGAAAAAATAACAATCAATTGAAAACAAGTATTTGCCACAAATGCATTCATGTCACTGTATTTATCTATACCCTGGCACAGATTAATACATTAGCAGTCAATGGGCAATCAAAAACATAAAAATAAATAAATACAATCAAAAAACCTGAAAAAAGAAATTTACATACATTCAATATTTATCTTACCTTTAGAAGTCTTCACCCTCCGAAGCCCGGCGTATCAGGAAGCTCTCTACCCGTGACGTCATCAACTGCAATCCGCCTCCATCCTCCTTGAAGATCAGCATCAGGTACAAAAATCTTCTTTCTTTCACCTTCTACTATCTTCTTCTGTCATTCTTTTCTTCTATCTTCTTTATTTATAATCCATTCCCCATGGTAAATCGAGCAACGGAAGTTGCCTCGTCGTCTTCTTAAACTAAAATGAGACTGAACAGGCCTTATATAGGGCCTGTGACGTCACATTTTATGGTCACATGGAACAACTCCAATCCGATTGGGCACTGTATCATGTGATCGGCTTTTTGTTTTTTAAGGGTATGACGTCATCTCCAAGGGTGGTATGTCACATCATTAAATCCACATGACTGATAACACATGGTATTACAGCCAATGGAATTGAAGACAATCCCATTGGTTCCTGTACCATGTGATATGTTCCATTATTTTTAAAAGATGTGACATCATCCCTTAATGGTGGGTGGTTAGGACTCCCGGGTGGGTAGCGGGGGAGGGGAGGTTAACCCTTTAATTACTATAGCGGTTAATTACTAAAGCCAAATACCATCTTCACCCACCCCTGCTACCCACAATAAACATGGCACCAGTAGTTAACCCCTTCATTGCCTTAGCGGTTAGTCGCTAAGTTAATGAAGTTGCCTGTAAATGCATTTTTATTGCATCGGATTCATGCCAGAGTCTCCGGTGCTGGTATTCATGTGTATTAGCTCCGGAGACCCCCGCCATCAATTAGATGCAGGAAAAATGCATTTTTTTTCTAAGTCCCTCTCTCGCCGCCTTCTCACAAGCTTCACGCCAACTTTTTCTGGCGAGATGAATTTGGGAGAAAATCGCCATTCTAGAACTTCGATAACCTAATCGAGGCTACTAGAATTGCACGAATTTCAAAACCTGTCGATGAGGGGCTTATCAAGGCACACCTGGCGATGGTGTTTTGGAAAATGACGATTAATGCTTTTGCCACCCACTTATCGAGGATTTCAGAATCGCTGTAGCTTTTTTTGGCCGATAATTGCTAAAAAGCCTTGATAAGTGAGTTATGAAGTGAGTGAGTATGAGTGGGCTACTAGCATAGGCTATGTGTCCACGTTGATCTTTTATGAACCTAGCAGAAAGTTGTGCAAGTCCCAGGGACGGGGTGGCAAAAGTTGGCGAGTGACACTCTTTGCTATTTTATGTCAAAGCAGCAATACTACCTGGCCACCAGAATAACCAATAGAAAGCCACAATGTCAGTTTTCTTATTGGCTGCCAGAGTGAGCCCTGATCCAGCAGCCATATTGTTTCCCCAGTTTGCACGGTATTCCCCAGGTCCATCCAGGCTCACCACATCCGAATCAGATGCTCCCGTTTATCAACAATGCGCTCCTCCAGTTCAGATAAAATGTTAAAAATATGTTAGTATCCGGGATTTAACTAAATAGCGCAGACAAGTTAGATAATGTGCGGTTTTCAAAAAATACATATGTTAAGGGATAGGGAAACATATGCACATCTCTTATTAGAGATCCTGTATCAAAGCTTCCTAGATGCAAAAGGCGCAGCATGCCACAAAAATGGAGATATGTTTATGCTTTGGTAGCATCCTTATCGCTCCAGTTTTAGATCAAGGAGTTTTCTCTCATAAATTAACCCCTCTGGCTTTCTCTTGATAATGTTGGCATTTAACTGGGAAAGCTAATAAGTATATTATTTATGCAGAGTTGGATGACATCTCTGAACTGTCTTATTTTTTTCTGTGTATTAGTAGCAAAATTCAACTTGATGGGATCCAAGCAAAAATATTCTCTATTATTTAATTAACCTTTCATGTATGCAATTAAGTTACTTTCATTTATCATGGTCTGTCACTACTGAATGGCCTGCAATTAGGAGATTTATTAGCTGGTAAATGAAAATTAAAATGAAGTGTCTGCCAGATGTATTTCTAGAAAAATGATAGAGCATGTTCAATTGAAAAATTCTGAGGTTATGCCTTTGTCCTAGGTTCATTTTGGTCTAAGCTATAGTCTACTGACTTCCAGTTAACAGTCAAACATTCATGTTGTTTTAAAATACTATATCTAAATACATGAACCATCCAATATAAAACTGATCATTATCCAAGAAAGGGAAATCTACATGAAGTAGTAGGTACAAGTTATTTTATAATGTTGAGGCTACATTAAAATATGTAGACTGTTTAAAATGTAGGAACGTTTTAATTTGTTGCCTTTTAGTGGACCAATATGACAGTTCTTGATTGTATTGTATTATATTGTATGTCTTTATTTATAAAGCTCCATTAATGTACATAGCGCTTCACAGTAGTAATACATGTGTTAATCAAATAAATAACAGAGCATGGGAATAAGTACTTTAGACATAAAAGTAACATTAAGGAAGAGGAGTCCCTGCCCCGAGGAGCTTACAGTCTAATTGGTAGGTAGGGAGAACGTGCAGAGACAGTAGGAGGGAGTTCTGGTAAGTGCGTCTGCAGGGGGCCAAGCTTTATGTATCATGTGTTCAGAATATCCACAGTGCTATTCATATGCTTCTTTAAGCAAGTGTGTCTTAAGGTGGGTCTTAAAGGTGGATAGAGAGGGTGCTAGTCGGGTACTGAGGGGAAGGGCATTCCAGAGGTGTGATAGAACTAGACCCTCACGAGATGAGTTTTAGAAACCTTGCAAGTGTTTTCTTCAAGTGAACAGTGAACAACAAAGTCCAAGGTAGGGAGGGTGTATATATACAGTACAAAGGGGAATGGTAAAGTGAGAATAAGCACTAAATGGGGTCTTCAAGTGGAAAGGTCAGTGGATTAACAGAGTGTCAGGAATCGGCGTTCTCCGCGCTCCCCACACAGAGCACTCACTTCCCTCGGCGATTCCTCTGCTCAGCGCCGGGCGCACCCACGCCCTCCCGCACGCACACCTGCACCATCCACTGGCTCGGTTCACACGCGTACACGTGTTATGGAGCGCGCTCATACTGCACACTCTTCTTCCCGTCCCCTGGACCTCAGGCTCCACCCCCGCAAGCCGCACGGGCATACTCAGGTTACCAACAAGTCTATCCTGGCCTGTTATGCCTGCACCAATCTGCAGTGTCTTCCTGTAGCTCTTCCTGTCCCGCCTCCGTTCCTAATTGGACCTTCCTGCTTTATCTAGCTCCTCTCTGTTCTCAGTCTTTGCTCGACATAGTCTCTGCATGGAAGTACTTCAGGATTCTCTCAGTGTTTTCACAGGTTCTGACACGGCTCATACGACTACCCCCTCTGGCTCTCGATCTCGGCACTCCTTGGACAACGCTCACTCTGATACCCCTCGAACCCGGCTTGGACTACAACCTATCTCCGCTCTCCACTCCTTGACCTCGGCAAGGCATTCTTCACTCTATCTCTACAACCGGTACCGGCAAGTATTGTCTACCTTACTACACCTGGCCTGGCAACACTTTATACCACACTCTGGACACGCTCCCTTTGCTGCGGGTGCGTGTATTACCACTTCCCCCTTCAGCTCAGGGGACGGGTCTGGTCTGCGGGCAGCACCGGCGTAACACAGAGTAACTGAAAGCACATACAAATTTGTCTATGAACAAGCACAGTGCCTGCTGAAACAAAATGAACTAAACATCAAATACAAATACCGTATCGGACACCTAAAAATATTTGATTTTTTTTTTTAAATAGTTGTTAAACACAGTAAGCTGAGACATGAAACTGTTTTGGTTTCTTCTACCAACTTCCTTTTGTTGTAATGTCACTGTGGGACTTATCAGAGTTCTTTATTAAACTATGATAGTGCCGATCGGGGCACTCTCACATTGATACATTGGAATTTCCATGCGATAGTGCCCTGATTGGCACTATTAGAGTTTAATGAATAAACTACCATGAATTAACCTTAAAAGTAAAGCTGCTTTTATGCACAATGCCTCATTTTGTTCTCCAAGTTTTCATATTTAACAAACTTGTTGCTTCACTTTCTTAAGAAGAAAAGTTTCAAAACAAGAAGGTTTGTATGCCACCTCAGAACAGGTAAATGTTTTAACACAGAAGGAAAAAGAGCTGCACCATTTGATTCCTCTGACCATAACCTGTGTGTTGTGTAAGGCCGCGTTCATGGTAAGGCTGAGGGATAGGCCTTAGACTTTGCGCCGTCCGGGGGCGTGTCGGGGGCATGTCGGGGGGCGGGCCAGTGACGGCACGGAGCCTCATTGGGCGAACCGCTCACGTGACCGGCCCTGTGCTCCGGCAAGCGAGAAAATTTTAAAAAAATTCGAAGACTTACGCTTCTGCACGCTTCCGCAAGCGTAAGCGAGCCCCTGCTAAAGCCGGTCTCATTGAGGCTGCAGGGGCTCAGTGCCGAGCGTAAACGCGCCTCAGCACGGCGCTGACCATGCCCGAGGCCTAACTCTTCCCGACCTACTCCTTCTGACACTCCACTGATCACAAGGTGGAGCAAACATCTGGATACAGTGACACAAATAGGTGCAAAATGAACATTACACTATTTGTATCACCATTGTTTTGAATGTATCAAAAAGAAAGTCTTGCTCGGCACAGAGCCTCCTGCAAGTTTAACAGCAGCAGTGATGGACTCCCACCAGCAGGACCGCCAACAGAAATCATGGGGCCCAGGACAAATGAAAGGAGCACTCTCTCTCTGACACTCTCTCTCTCTCTCTCAGACACTCTCTCAGACACTCTCTCAGACACTCTCTCTCTCTCAGACACTCTCTCCCTCTCAGACACTCTCTCCCTCTCAGACACTCTCTCCCTCTCAGACACTCTCTCCCTCTCAGACACTCTCTCCCTCTCAGACACTCTCTCCCTCTCAGACACTCTCTCCCTCTCAGACACTCTCTCCCTCTCAGACACTCTCTCCCTCTCAGACACTCTCTCCCTCTCAGACACTCTCTCCCTCTCAGACACTCTCTCTCTCAGACACTCTCTCTCTCAGACACTCTCTCTCACTCTCTCTCTCAAACACACTCTCTCACACACACACACACACACACACACACACTCAGACACACACTCAGACACACACACTGTCACTCAGACACACACTCAGACACACACTCAGACACACACATACACATGGGGGAAATCGGAACGGGGGGGTGAATCGGAGCAACGGGGGGAATCGGAACAGGGGGGATTCAGAGCAGGGGGGGAATCAGAATGGGGGGATCGGAGCAGGGGGGGAAACAGAGCAGGGGGGCAAGGAGGAAGCAAGAGAGGCATGGAGCAGTACTCACTACTTGCTCCATGCAGCAGGAAGAGTTGGGCCTCGCTTTGCAAGCTCGGATAGAGATTGCTGCGGGCCAAAAAAAAAATCCTGGCAGCGTGCCAACACGCGCCAGCCAATCAGGAGAGGGGGGAGGATTTTTTGCAGAGACACGCGCTGCCTGGTGCATCGCGAGCGCGCTAAATCCTGTCACCCCGTGGTGACCGGGTGACGGGATTTATCGAGGGGCACGGCCACGGCCACGCAGGGGGCCTGGGACGCCAGGCCCCCTGACTCACGGGGCCCGGGATGCCAGTACCCTCTGTCCCCCGCTGTTGGTGGCCCTGCCCACCAGTGCAGCTTCTTTCAAAGGCCGATCCATCTCTCCCACACCATCTCAAGAGGTCGTCTTCAGAAAATGGAGGAAGCATACCAAACAGTAAGCTAGAAAGATGTAATATAAAAAAAAAATACAACTAGGTTTCAGAGTGTGCCAGTCGCAATGTCCACAGAGTTTGCGCTGATGGAAAGATGCTCAGGGCGGCTCGCACCGCTGCTTCTGAGACTGGTGTGGAGAGCACTCTGGGAGAGACCACCAACCAGGCATAAGGATAAAGTTTCCCTTTAAAGCTGCAGTTCAAGCAATATCCTATATGGGTTGTTTTTTTAAATAAATCAGTTCTGTAGTATTTTTTGTTCATATAGCATCAATTTATAAAGTCACATCCCCTTCCTCTTCTGAAACAGGCTCTGGCACACCCCTTTCTGAGCCCTGTCCTCTCTCTAGCAGTGCACCAATTGTATCTAGTGATTGCCTGATCACATGATCTTCCCCACAGAACTTTGCATCTTGGGTCCTCTTCTGCTGCACTGACAGCCATTTGGTGAACCCACGAGCCGAGTCTTCGCTGATCAATCACAGGAGAATAGATTGATCTGCAACTTAGCTAATCACTTGTCAGTGTGTGGAACTGTATTGATGCACATATTGAATGGAAATATATTTATTTTTAAACAGCAGCTTGAACTGCAGCTTTAAGCATGATTACATTTGTTTTTGGAAGCCAGTTACATTATTCAGGTTTACAAAATGCTGTCTTTTTCTGTAAACTAAGTGGGACTTCACCTTTAAATAATTACCTGGATAATTTGCAGATTACTAACTAAAGCAATAGAAATGCAAGATCTGGAAGCAGTAATCCAAAATTCTGCATTGACATGGTAACATGATTTAATTTTTTATTTTTTTGAAAGCCCTAAAATATTTTTACAGAAATAGTATAAAGATTATGTGAAATAAGTTCTGGACTTCCAGGGTGCCCAGGTGGATATGTTCCATGGTTGCTACAGTGAAGTAGTTCAATGATTACTTTTGATTGTCCCCTTAACTATCTGAGTACAAAGTATGGCCAGAGGTCTAGGATAATGCAAAATGATCATTTGTCTGGCTGCTGGTCCCTGGCTTTGAATAATGAAAATCCAATAGCAATTTAGGTCAATTTTCTAAAGGGCCCAGGGGGTTGTTAATGGATAATTATTGGGTGAAAGACTCTGCCTCCTCCCTTTCCAACATACTCCTTTTTTTGATCTGTTACTAGGCATATTAATGGCCCAGAATTCTGTGTCAAATCAATTATATTGTGCGCCAAACTTTTAACAAATGTATTTGCTTTGATTGGCTAATTGAATTTCCTACTGCAGTGCTACAGGCACTGGATGATCATTTCCATCGAGGTAAGACCTGCAGGGCATTCAGATTGAACATATTAGCTAAAACAACCATTGCTTTAATAACCACGTATGCCTTAAGGAAGACTGGTGCGCCTGTTGACAGTGCTTTAAAGATCTTACTTGCGTTAAAAAGAGTTAATAGTAAACACGCTTTGAGGGTCACAAGCGCGGTTAATATAGTAGTACTTATTATTTAGACAGTACGATGCTGCAGTTTAGATGCTACAGCTATTTATCTCAACTGAGTTGAAGTGCCTTAAATGGAGTGACGTCTGTTTTCAAGTACTTCTAAACCCGTTAACTATAATGAATTGGAGCAAAGCGCTTTTGACCTAGTTTAGTGTGTTTATTTCTAAATGTATGCACTAATATCAGAAAGGGAGATTCTTGTTAAAAAAAAAAAAAAAATAACATTCTCTTTAAAAATGAAGCGATACTTCAAGTGATGGAAATTAAGAAGTACTGGTACTTTATGTTGATTGGTACCACCGCTTGAAGAGTGAACCTTATATTTATCTTAATTATTACAACATTGTGAGCCACTGCTTCTCTAAAAGGAATAGGATTAACATGGCATTGATGGTACATACCTGCAAATGACTAAATCCAGGTCAATAGTATATTGAACGAGTCAGGGCTTGGTATACCTGATTGCTGATCTGTTATTGTTTTTGGTATAATAAAGTTAGAGCTGAAGAAAGACACCTGTATCATTAGCAAAATGGTGACTTGGAGTTATTTGGCAGGTATGTGCATTTATTTATCAAATCTTTTACCAGGAAGTAATACAGCTCAACCCCGTTATATCGCGATCTGCTACAACGCGGATCCGCATATAACGCGGTGGGAGCGTGGCTCCCGTTTTTAAAAAGTTTAGCTGTGTTTTTTTTTTTTAATACAAATATTCAATGCTTTATTGTTAACAGACACACACGGGACAGACACACACACACACACCTCCTTGATAACCAGAAGAACCTGCAATGCATTACAAACAATTCATCAGAGGCGGACATGCAATACTTTATTCAAACCAAGGAACAGACACAAGACTGAAATAAATTAAAGGAAAAATATGCAACCAGAACAAAAGAAAAACACCACCATTCCCCATCTTTTTGTTAATGTCCTTTTTTCCTTTTTGCATTTGATTTACTGTTTTGTACTAGAACGGTGATACGGCTGGCTAGAATACTGCAGATAGAATATAATAGGTATTGTCACACCATCTATGCAGTCTGCAGTTACAATCATAAAAGTCCAAATAGCTTGATCCATATGTGTATTAAATTACACGTTTCACCAACATAGTCAGCATGAGCCTGCCTGCAAGCTAAGTGAAAGCTTCTATGTATGAAACCCTTAATCATGTGAACAATCCTAAAATTATCAAACCATAAAGAACAAAGCACACAAAGGGCAAGATTTATAGCATATTCGAAACGTGCTCCTTCCATTTTTTTAAATCATATGGAACTACAGTACAATCAAAAGTGTATCCCTGTCACTTTGCAATCTTGTCCTTTTCGGCTCTTTTATTTTGGTAAGGAACAAATTTGACAGCCGAAGAATGCAACTGTACAAACAAACAAACAAACACGCCTCTTGATTCTGTGATCGTGGTGCTGGTGCCTCCCTCCTTGCCCCCCTCCTCACACAGATACACACAATCTCCTCTCTCTTGACTCTGTGATCGGGGTGCTGCTGCTGCTGCTGCCGGTGCCTCCCTCCTCCCCCCCCCCACACAGACACACACAATCTCCTACCTCTCTTCATTCTGCGAATGTGGTGCCTCTGCTGCTGCCTCCCCACCTGATTCTGTGATCGTGGTGCTGCTGCCGGCGCCTCCCTCCTCCCCCTCGCCCCCCACACAGACACACTCCCCCTCTGGCGGACGCGGAACCCGTGATCGGGCGCAGCGGGCATTTTTTTTATTCGCAATCCCCATTATAACGCGCTGGCAATATGTGGACCTCAAACACCACATTATAACGGGGTTCAGCTGTACATTGAGAGTTACCTTTTGTTTTTAAGTATCAGTATACAGGTATGCAGAGAAATGGGAGTCTCACACCCCCTAGTGGCGCTTCTCATTAGTAACCAAAGTCATAGTGTATTGAAACTGCTTGCTTAACAGCCGTCCATGCGGATAATACACTGATAATTGCAGTGGTACGACGGTCCCCCCAATAGCCTCCAACGTGAGGTAAATCCGATATGGGACAGGGACCACAAAATAAATGGTACTCACTGTTGTGATAGCAGGACGTATAGCTGATCCGGTGTGCTCCTGCTGATTGAGTCGGAAGGAATACAAGGTAAGGAAGCGGTGCAACTCCCACGCAGGTAAAAATCACAGACCAGGGTAAGGACACACCAGTGAAGCTTTAATGACACCCCACAGCCCCCAAAACCCACTCTGACATGTTTCGCACATACACCGTGCTTTGTCAAAGAGAACATAAACAGTAGAAAGAGAATCGACTTAAAATACCCATCAAACCCTGCGTTGAACCAATGGCAACTCGGCACACACCCAGTAACTCCCACCTGTTGAATAATCAATCACTAAACTGACTAACCAGGAGAGGAGAGTGTGTGTCGAGCGTCACAGGGTAGAGAGAGGTAATCTAAAAAGTAACCAGGTGGATAGAGATGAAGTAAAGAATAACATAACATTAGAAATAAACTTCAATAGTAAATGATTAACTCTATTCTGCCTGGTAATGTGAATGAATAAAAACAACAAATAAAGAATACATAAAAACAAGAGTCAGGGGCTGTAATCCTGACAGATAAATTATTACTAAAGAATCATCTCCAATTATATATAATTAATGAAAAATATGAAACAAATACATATGAAAAAATATATAAAGAAGACCACATAAATAAATGCCAACAATCAAACATAATCACTCCTGCAATGGACATATAGATCCATTATTGTCCCCACAATAAAAGAAGTATTGATTTATTGCTTAAATAATGAAATAATGATGCGCATGCGCGACAACGGACTGAATGGACACTTAAGTTCATAGCTCCGTTCTCAGCCGACAAGGAATAAAGAATAGATGCACTAAATCCTACAAGATTATCCCCAAACTCACACACATAACTCCCGGATACCCTCAGGATGTCGAAGGGGACACGCTCAAAGCGCCCCTCCACGGTGCTGACTGATTACTTTGGGAAGGGACAGGGACACACCGTAAAGACATGGGGGGGATCAAGGGCATAACAGAGGGCAAGAATAGGATCAGCTGTTCCAAGTGGCACGATAGTTTGGAGTTGAAGGGGAGGCAAGGTCACGTTGATGCATTTAAAGTTATTAGGTTAGATTTGTGCATTAGAGGTTTTTTCATTGACTTGTTGATATCTGAATATATTTACCAACACAGTTTGGACTAATAAAGATATTGGTTTGTCGGCTGGGACTGCGGTCCCAAAGTCGCCGTGCGCATCTACTCTTGGGCTGGGGCAGTTGCCCTAGATCCTGAGGAAGTCCTGGGGAAGAGGTGGATCAAGACGGCCCCGCGGAGGAGGCAGAAGACAGAGGGCGAGATCCAGGGATCCACCAACCCACAGGCAAGGGAGAGAAAGTGGTTCCATGCCACCGACTACTCTCCCACATTGATGTTTGTGTTTTATGTGTTCTCTTTCCCCTCTGTGTCCCATGTACCCGATGTTTCTACCCCACCCCACACTGTCTCCTACACAAATGGTCCTCCGCTGACGCCCCGCAAAGAGCTGAGTACTGCAGAGGAACAGAAACGGCTCCATAGAGGTCCGACATATCAGAACGTAGCATTCGGAGCACAAGGTCAGTACCCAGCATCATCATGCCTTTAACTTTTATATCGCACAACACTAAGGGTCTAAACTCCCCATGTAAACGTAAGTTAGCACTCACCGACTACAAAAAAAAGGGGGCAGACTTTATACTACTCCAGGAAACACACTTCAGCACCACTAGTTCTCCCAAATACTTTGACAAGCAGTATAAACAGGTATTTCTATCCTCGGCTACAGAAAAAAAGCGGGGTGTAGCAATCCTGATCCATAATAGAGTAGGATAAGTGGTGGATAAAGTGAAAAAAGATTAGGACGGCAGATTCTTGATGCTCATAGGATCCATAAATGCACAACCAATAACAGTAGCAACGATTTACGCCCCAAGTGTTCATGAGTCAGACTTCTTTACGAGGACGTTCGACGTTCTTAAAAAATATAGCAAAGGGGCTATAATCCAAGGAGGAGATTTCAATACGACTATGAATGTAGCCCTGGACAGGTCAGGTCCCCATAGCCACAAAATAAAAACACGACCTTCAGCGCTAGAACAAGGATTAAAAGACCTACAACTAATAGATGCTTGGAGGGAGACACACCCGCTAGAAAGGCTATACACCTTCTACTCACATCCACATGACTCATTTAGCAGAATCGATTACTTCTTTGTATCTAGTAGACTGGTCCCCGCGATCACCCATTCTGGGATTCATGATATTTCATGGTCTGATCACGCACCGATCGAGCTAAGGTGCACTCAGATAGGGCTGGAAAGGCCAAGAGCAAATTGGAAATTAAATGATTCCCTTCTAAAGATCCCCGATTTGGAAAGAAAGATCAAAGATAAATTACTTCTTTAGTGAAAATAAAGGTAGCGTTAACTCACATATAACCCTCTGGGAGGCACATAAAGCAACACTGAGGGGGGTTTTGATTAGTATGGCGGCCCAAAAGAAAAAAGAAAGCAACGCAAAAATTATTAAAGAACAAACAGAGCTAAAGCAGCATTGGGAACAACATAGACGAACACCAAATGCGGCGACTCTACAGCAAATTAAAGACACTAAGATTAAACTGAACCTACTCCTCACCTCCCAGGCTGAGAAATCGTTAAGTTGGTCAAAGAGAAGATTCTTTGAAAAAGCAAACAAACCAGATACCTTGCTGGCTAACATGATTAACTCCAAAACACATAATTATAACATACAAGCCTTGCGGCGGGAAACAGGGGGGGGTCACGGCCAATCCCAAGCAAATTGTAGGGGAATTTAAAGCCTTCTACGCAAAATTATACGATGGGGAAAAGGTTTCCCGATCTACAGGGACAACGGAGGCCTTACGGAGTTTCCTGAAAAACGCAAACATACCCGGTTTGGGCAGGTCAGATAGAGAGGTAATAGGTAGAGATTTCACAATGGAGGAATTATCAGAGGTTATTAAACACCTGAAACCCTCTAAAGCCCCGGGTCCCGACGGATACTCGAATCTTTATTACAAGAAGTTCAGGAAACAACTGTCCCCATATCTCCTTCGTATGTTTAATCAAGTGCTGAACGGGTCCCCATTCCCTAGCCAGATGCTCCAAGCGTCCATTTCAGTAATACATAAGACAGGGAAAGACCCCCAGGACTGTAAAAGCTACAGACCTATATCCCTGATTAATTCGGACATCAAAATGTACGCCAAATTACTGGCCAATAGATTGAGTCTCATCCTACACAGACTAGTGCACCCAGATCAAGTCGGATTTATCCAGGGTCGACAAGCATCTGATAATACCCGACGAATCATTGATCTGATAGAGATAGCCAATTCCAAATCTATACCAGTTATGGCGCTTAGTCTGGATGCGGAAAAAGCGTTTGATAGGATAGACTGGCCATATCTGGAAGCCACACTTGGGGCGTTTGGCATGGGAGACAAATTGATAAAAGCTATATTCGCTCTCTACTCAGCCCCATCGGCAAGGGTTACCCATCAGGGATTCGCTTCTTATCCCTTCCAAATTAAGAGCGGAACGAGACAGGGATGCCCGCTCTCCCCCCTCCTCTTTGCACTGTGTATGGAGCCGCTGGCGGCCCAGATACGGGATAGCAAAGACATAGCAGGTATTGACATCGGAAACCAGTCGCATAAGGTGGCACTATATGCGGATGATGTATTCCTGACAATATCCAGGCCCCTTACCTCTCTACTAAACCTGTTCAATCTGTTGGGGCGTTTCAATAGGGTCTCCGGGTTCAAAATTAATCAGAGCAAATTGGAGGCTATTAACATAAATCTCCCCAAGCATGTTGAAAAGCTAATTGCCATAAACTTCAACTTCCGCTGGCAACAACACCAAATTAAATATCTAGGGGTTAATATCACCCAAACATATAGCACAATCTATCAGGCAAACTATCCAAGACTGATGCAGACCCTGAGAGAGGACATCAAAAGGTGGGCTAAACATAAAATCTCATGGATTGGCAAAATCCATTGCGTTAAAATGAATTTGCTCCCTCGCCTACTGTATCTTTTCCAAACCCTACCAGTGCCAATAGGCTTGAAGGACACTCTCTCCCTCCAAGCCGAGATAGATAAATTTATCTGGGGAGGAAAGAAGGCGAGGGTGAGCAAACAAATAATGCACAAACAAACGGGGGCGGGAGGGCTAGCGGTACCTTGTTTGTTGTCCTATTACAAGGCGGCCCAATTATGTCAAATTGTGCAGTGGCACACTAACCCAGACTCTAAAAGATGGGTCGCGTTAGAACGAGAAGCATGCTCCCCATTAGACCTGGAGCACCTGATTTGGTACCCCAAAAGGTGCGTAGAGGCACCAAACTGCCGCTATCCTCGATGACCAACTCGCTCTCGATATGGGAGGGTACTAGGCTCAAATGCGCACTGACTAGCAGGGCGTCGGGTATGACGCCACTATGGAACAACCCACTCTTTGCTCCGGGCCAGTCCAGTACGGAATTCACTAAAAAACATTATGAGATTGGTAGATCTGGAGGGGAGACAAGGCATACAAATATTCAAAATAATTAAATCTGACCATAATATCCCTAATGCCGAGATCTTTAGATACCACCAGATCAGGGCGTTCTATCAAAAAGTTCAGCCACAGACCCCCATGACAAATTTCGAAAAGCTCTGTCGATCAGGGACATCCACGGCGGGACTCACATCGCAGATGTACAAAGAGGTAACCGGGTCTAGTACGACAGTGATGGACAAGACAAGATACATGACTAATTGGGAGACAGACCTAGGAGAGGAATTAGAGGTTGAGGAATGGACAAAAATAGTGACGGCAACCTCCAAAAGTTCTATATGCACAACCTTAAGGGAGAACGCATATAAGGTAATGATGCGCTGGTACCACACACCCACAAAACTAGCTAAATTCCTGCCCAGTTACTCCCCATTGTGTCCGAGACAATGTGGACAGCAGGCAGATCTGTTACACATGCTGTGGTCATGCCCCAAAATCGTCCCAGTCTGGGACTCAATTAAAGACTGGTTGAACAAGATTACAGGTAAACCCATCCCTTTAGACCCATGGCTGTTCCTCCTGAACAGACCAGCAGAGGGGTTCACCAAAGGAGAAAACAAACTGATAGCTCACTTTGCTATGGCGGTTAGAGGGGAGATCGCAGCACGATGGAAACAAAATACAATCCCGCCAATTACGAACATTAGAAATCGAATTTGGTCAGTTTGACAGATGGAGAAGTTGACAAGTTCGGTCAATGACACTGGTGAAATTTTTCAAAAAGTCTGGCACCGTGGTTAGCCCAAACAGACATCCCGGGAGTGGAACGGACCACAATTTGGCTTTAATAGGAGAAAATGCGTTCTCCCTTGAGGGAGCGCCCAAGAGTGACATCCAAGACATACACAGCTAACCCCCCCCGGGACCCACAGGTAGGCCCTATAAGAGGGCGAGTAAGGCCTAGAGGCTGTTATGCGGCTGTCCTACGGGGCACGCAATGATTCCCCAGACGCAGAGAACCAGTGAAGGCGAGGCAGAGGCGGAACCACAGGAGGAGAAACTCATCCCGCACCCCCCCCCCTGTCCCGAGGAGCCCCCCGTCCGTTTACCCAGTCTGTCTGTAGGTGTCTAACCGTTCACAAACGGGAGTAGCACATACAGTAAGCCGAACCTGTACTATGCCGTTACTATACTCACTGTATGTATATTATTATCTGAACAAAATAAAAAATTTAAGTTGAAAAAAAAAAAAAATAATGAAATAATAATGTCTTGGTATGATGTTTATAATAATACAAAAATACCATTCATCGCACTTATTTAATGCCACTTCAGTAGTTAATATTTCAGCAATACTAAACACAATAATAGCGGGAGTAAATGAATGTAAAAGTATGACAAATATAAGCAACAGAATCCAATAAGCTCAAATAGCATTAAAAATAATACATGAATTAGAAATGATGATATCAATGTCAAAAATCAATCAATATAGGAAATCAATGTAAAAAATGTTGAAGCTCCCAATCAATGTTGATACCTGCTGGATGCAGTGCATCAAGTGCAAAAAATCCATGACATTTCTTTCTTATTGAGAAGATTTAATCTGTCCCCACCCCTTGTTGGAGTTGGTACCTGTTCAATGCCTATGAACTGAAAATTAACCAGTCCTCCTTGGGGACATTCCAAGAAGTGCCTGGAGACAGGATGTTTCAAATCCTTATTGCGGATAAGATTAACATGTTCCCCCATTCTTTGTTTCAGGGGTCTTATCGTCCTACCAACATAACCCATAGAACATCCGCACTTGATATAATATATCAAAAATTGTGTATTGCAGGTAATCATAGATCTGATAGTGTAGTTTTTCTTTGTTTTTTTCATGATGATAGTTTTAGATGGGAGAGCATATCTACAAACTCTACATGAACCACATCTGAAGAACCCAGTGGTACCAGAAACCCGAGCCCCACCGGGTCTTCCAGATTTGTCGAGGCTAGGGGACAGCCTTGTGCCCAGTGTGTTGGCTTTGGTAAAAACAAACTTTGGACCGTCTTGCACCAATGAAACTAGATCTTTATCAAGACTCAAAACTCCCCAATGGCGATTCATGATTGTTTTAAACTCTCTCGCTTGTTTGCTGAACTTAGTAATAAATAGTGGTGTCTTAACACCATCACATTTTTTGTTTGTTTTCCTTAAACCACAACTATCTATCAGTTGTTAACGATCTAAATGACAGACTTGATCATATGCTTTCTGGACGACGGAATGCCGATAGCCTCTTTTTAGAAATCTATCCATCATTTCTGCTGACCGTTTCTTGAATGTCTCCTCATCAGAACAAATACGCCTCAGCCTGAGTAATTGTCCTTTTGGGATTCCCTCAATCAGGGATCGTGGGTCTATCTAGTTCACTCTATCTGAAGATCAGAGCATGGCGAATCTGCCATCATCATCCACATGCCCGGTTGGGTTCTGCTTGGCGAATCTGCTTTTGCAGTCCTTCCCATCCCCGAGATGACTGCACATTGAGGTCTGTGCACACAAGACCTAGAGGGGAGTCCAACCCAGGAGGGAAACCTGAGGGACGAGACACTGCTGCATTGGAGAGGCGCCACGAGCCGATCGGCCTGCATGAGAGGGGATACTCTCAAATTATCCACTGCGCATTACCACTTTACGTCTGGTAAGTGGTCACTTCAGCTCTAGCAGCAGTAATACCAGTGGATCCTTATTCTTATTTTAAATGGTTATGTCCAATCATTGTTTCTAAATATTAAATGTGTTTTTTTATTTATACCCGTTGATTTCTCTCAGCCCCTTTTGTCTAGTCTTGTTATGTGTTATTGGCTTTGATTATAATTTGCAATATTATTGTTTTAAGCATTGCATTGACTTAACAATATTACGCTATATGTCTTTATTTGTTTTTATTCATATATGATTCTACTTTGTTTGGAGCACATCCCTGGACCTGACACAGCTACTGGTCCTGGTTGTATATATCCTTTTTTTATTGGGGTTATGTGCGGGGCGCCAGAGATATAATATCCACTTTTACATGTTGTTTCTCTGACCTGGGGGTCAGTGTTATATCAAAGGCAGCTGCCAATTTCTTTACCAGTCTACACTGCATCATTTATCAGAGTGTATATATATTCTGAATCTTAGCGCTACCTTTTTCTGTTTTTCTATTAAATGAACAGGGTTATACATTATATTTAAAGACATTTCGTGAACAGTTAAAGATAATAACTTATAAACGTATGTAACAGTTACAGGCCAGATTAAAATCTGAGACAGCTGAAGTCTTGAAAGAATTTAGACTGGTGGCGCCTTTAAGAGTCTCTGGTAGGTTGTTCCAATCATGAAGTACAAGGTAAGAGAAGGATGAGCAGCCGGATTCTTTGTTGAGCCTTGGGACTGTGAACAGTCTTTTGGAGTCAGATCTCACGTGATAAGTGCTGCGTGTGAATTAGGTATTGGATTCCCCTTCCTTTATCACAGAGAAAAATCTCATTGAAAGCCATGGGTAATTTGTATTTGATGTACATGTGTGATGGGGTTTACAGACCCATCACTAACAAACAAGCAGTACAAACAAAGATTTGTCAGGCATGCTACCTGACTGCTGGAAACTCCCCTTTTCTAAAGACAACTAATTAGGACAGAGAGCTAGCACCTGCAGCCATTCTCAGGAGCTATATAGACAGGCTTCTGAGAACACATGGAGGCTCATTCTGGTCTCAGCCAGGGAAGAGACAGGAGCCTAGGAAGCAAGTGATTAGAACGCATTAAGAAATCCTTGTTTATATGTTTCTGTTTAAATAGTATTTTGTTTTCTTCCTTGTTAACCTTGTGGCAGCAGAGTTTATCCTAAGCCTCTTAAAAAGGTATTAACTGGCTAAACAATAAAATATTGGCGACTTTTTGTTTGCATATCAAACTAATTATTGCACACACTAGGGAAAGTTTGTTACAGCATGTTACATTATTTCTGTAATATGTATCAGGGCTACATTTTGTTACAAGCCTATGCGGCGCTTAAAAGGTTATTTATAGTCCATTTATCTTTTTAGAGATGAAGAGCAGCTATAAAGCCGTTCCCAATTCACTCAAACAATATCACTACTAAATTTTAACAGCTTTCAATGGTACGAAATAAAAGCAAATGGTATTAATATAAAAACAATTGGTCTCTTTATGCATAAGCTCAATGCAAGATATAACACTGTTGTAAGAAAAAGAGAAACACAATTATATAGAGAGAATAAAACAAGAGGAAAGTCACATTATAGAAAAAGGCTTTGGCCCTCACCTACTGAACAGTGTTAAGTCACAGGGCACCCGTTAGCTAATTTAAATGCACAGGCTCTAATAGTAATATACTTGTAATGAGTGCTCACCACAAACAAGGCGGGAACGCGAGGCTGAGGTGGGGATATTCATAGCCACCGACCAACAACCGAGCAGGCACGTCCGGAGGTCAGAGTTGTAGTTGTGTAGCCGGGTCAGGGTAGGAGAGGTCAGAAAGGTCTAGGTACTTACCATGGTCAAGGAGAAGAGAAGGTCGGATAGTCGTTGATGCAATGCCAGAGTCCAGGGGTAGAGAGAGAAGAGTAGTTGAGTCCGTAGCCGTGGTCCAGGGGTCAGAGATGTCAGCAGTCCGGGTGCAAGCTCAGGTCAAACAACAAGGATCAAACAAGGCAGGGCAGCAGGAAGCTTGAGGTAAGCACAAGTCACAAGAGATTGTGCTCAGCCAGTTTTTAGGAGGGCTGGTTGAGTATTTAAAGGACAGTTAGCCAATGGTGAGGCAGCACACAGGTGCAAGGTAACTAATAGGACAGCCCACAGCTGCAGGGTAATGCAATCACAGGTATGCTGTGTACCAATAGGCAGGGGCGGAGTCAGTAGCAGTTGTGGGATAATGGATGCAGTTAACCCCTTGTTTGCCTGTGTTTGCGCGACGTCTGCACATAGAGGGTGCGCGCTATGCGCTGCCCATGTCGTCACGGGGGTGGAGCCTGGAGACGGCCCCTGCAGTGTCTCTGGTCCGAAGAGCGCGGCACATGCGCGCAAGTTGCGGCTGATGCGCGTCATCCATGACGTCGCGGGATGAGTGACGGAGGCGGGGTTTCACGGCAATCCTCACAATGCTATACATAGAAAAATCCAAAAAGCGCTAAAAATGTACAAAAATTACCAATATTATAAAAAAATACCGATAATAACAATTACCAGTAGTAGTGATTGTTCAAGATAAAAAGTCTAATCGTCCAAATCAGGGTGGGTGCTTCTTCTTCAAGAGTACTCCCAAACGCTCGTGTATTAGAAGAAAAACTGTAGAAATAAGAAGAACACAAACAAACACCCCTCTATGGTGCAGATTATTTTATTTATAAGGAAAAACATATAAAACGTGGGAATGATTCCCACTCTTATTCTTAGGTGCTGCAGTCAGCACTTGGACTCAGCATTTTGTTAGTTATTAGTGGTCAGTTTACTCTGTAGTGTTTCTCCTGGCAGTTCCTGTATCTCCCCTCACTCCTTTGCAGTTGAGTGAGTACTGCCTGCAGCAGAGACACCATTGCAGGATCCGATCGTGAGATAGACTTGCAATTTGTGCTTTAAGCTTGAGCCAAACCGGAACCTTACTGGTGTTCTACCTGATAGTGTCAGCTTATACTGAGTGATTTCTTTTCTCTATGTGAGCTTGGGTTGCGCACTCACCTGTACCATTATTATTGTATTACATTGTGTTCATCACAGCTCCTAACTGGACCACGTTGTCCTGATAGATTATATGTGGTTGCATTATTCTGTCCAGTATTTAGTCTGAATAAATAGGTGTCATAGGTTTGGGTTTGCTTGGGCTTATCCCTATATGCAGTAGTGGTTGCAGCATTTCACTATTTCTTTGTTTTTAACAGGCTTTAGTTCTGGGGGATCAATGGTACTTCCCTCACCCTGATTATTGGGAACGGGCCTGAAGAAGGGGTTCACCCCCGAAACATTGTCCTCCTCTTTTCCCTGGATTCCATTGCCCTTGTTGTAGGGTCCCTTCCTGTTCCCGCTGTACCACATCTCGCCATAATAGAATCTTATTATCTTCATTGAGTGCTGTCTAATATATATATCTGTAGCTATAATAGTAGCTTAGGTCTGTGTAGTGAATCTCCGTCACTGTTATAGGGAAAGCCTAATAGAAAAAGAAATAGGTTATCTGAGGGAGATGGGGGTAACTAAAGGGGCAAGAAAGTTAGCACAGAATGGGTAGACTGGGAGTGGAACAAATGGCGAACAAGGCCTTTGCTAATAAGGGACAATGGCAGATATTCACCATTCAAGTAATGTCCTGGCCACTCCAATCAGTAGCAGTGGAAGGTAGTGTACTCAATGAAACTACTGTGAATTACTTACTTTTCAGTGCTCCCACAAAAAGATGGTGGAAAACACCATCATGAAGAAGTTATAAACTTAGTGGAATAACAAAATGTATTAATACAAATCTGCGTGAAAACTTGCACTTTTTTAACCACGAGTTAGCTATTACTTACTTTAAAAATATATAAATATTAGTAGTGCTCAACATTTCTGCCCAGTCTGAAATATTTTATGGATCCTGTGCAGTCCATTTAGTCCCCTCCAATCAGTGGACACACACTGTTGAGACCTGTCAGAATTGTTCTTCCCCTTTAATTAGTGGAAACTACCGCTCAGTCATTAGAAAGCAGGGTGGAAAGTAAGTCAGCAGCACAGCAATCGGACAAATTAGTTGAATCTCTGTGCCCCTTGATTTCATGTATGGAATATGAGCCAAGGTGATGATGTGTAGAAAGCAGTGAAACAGACAAGTATTATGGCTGAAAGATTATTATTATCATTTATTTGTAAAGCGTCAATATATTCCGCAGCGCGGTACATTGGGGGGTACAGAGTTATGTATATTACATAAACAGAATGACATACAAAGTAAAGACAGATAAGCACAAACAGATACAAAAGGTAATGAGGACCCTGCTCCTGGGAGCTTACAATCAAGAGGGAATGAGGGACGATGTTGACACAAAAGGTAAAGTGGCTGCTCGTTGTGGGACAGAGTATGCCTCAGGATGGGGTATGGTCCAGCGCAGAAATATAGATCTCAACAAATCCAGGATGACACTTGTTACGTCCAAGTTATGAGCAATGTTTATACATTAATTATCGATCACTGAGGCAAATATAAAAGAAAACATGGGACGGAGGGAATCACTGTAAGTGATGTGTGTGTGTGTTAATGCTCAAAGTGCAGATCTTATTTGGATCTGTGTATTCCATTGCTGTCACTTTAAATATTAATATAAGAAGCTGTAGCAACAGGGAAGTGATTTGTATTGTCCCTTCAAAAAGCCGCCAAAGCGAAACATACATCGGGAAGTCCGCAAACATCACTCCGTCAGCGCCGTCGGTCCTAATTGGGACACAGCTGTCAACTGGGTTACCTAGAAAAAAAAGCTGTATGGTGCTCAAACAAAGATCAGTAGCTTGTATAAGCATATACTGAATACACTGAATATTCACTGTGCAAATCCTTGGAGTATCACATATAAATGTATAGACCCATGGTCAAATGATGACTATACCACTAATCACAGTTAATCGAATAGCTGGATGGAGTTCCACTTCTGGATTAGTAACAACTCCCACTGGCTAGTGTCCAGACATATATGCATCGACGTGGACAAATAAAAGGGTGTACAAGAGTAATGTTACTCACATCTGTATGGTCTTCTGTATGATGTTCCTCCACAGGTGTGTGCTTCCGTTTTTCCACGAAATCCAAACAGGCAGGCAAAGGAAAGTTGGAGCACCACTATGAACAGTGAAAAAAAGAGAGAAAAAACTGCAAGCGAGTGTGTCCCATAAAATAAAAATATTTAATGAATCAGAGCATCAGCCACAAAAAACAAGCCCACAGGCCCCCACTAACGTGTTTCGAGCGATACGCTCTTTATCAAGGTGCATACTGATCCTACCTTACCAGGTATCTGATATACCTGCATTTTCCCGCCATCTGTCCCCCTCCGTCCGCTGCCTGAGCACGTCACAGATGACGCGTCATGCGCGACACGGAGTGGTGACGTCAGCGCGTCAATGCGTGTATTCAGACAAGTAAAAACTTTATTGACAAAAAAAGAAAAAAACATATAATACCTACATGAAACCCTTACCTAGTACAAAGACCTGGCAGTATATAATGCCTTTATCTCAACAACAATTAAAAACAAATCCATACATAAACCCAACATATGAAATGTATGAAAATAAAAATAAAAAAAGGGGGGGGGGGAATATAAAAAATCATACAAATGAATTATAGATTGAGAAGCATCTTGTAGTGAACAATTGGACCCCAATCTCCTCAACATGAAAAACAAACATAAACATATAATTAAACACATAATAAAAAAATATATAAAAATGTATGTATATATATGTATGTTATAATCATAGATGATAATAGAGAATATGGGGTCAGAACCGTTAAGATATTCAATAAATAATAAAAGTGAATCTACCCCTCCATCCCAAATAAAAATCAAATCATCTATACACCGTCTATAAAAAGTGATAAATTGTCGATATGGGTTGTTATCTCTAAACATGGTTTAAACTCGGATTGGGATCTGAGCCCATTTTTACATTAAACTGACTGTATATTAGATCATTTAATAAAAGCTATGTATCTCCTGTTCTAAATACCAGAAGACAAAAATGTGTGGTGCTCTAGAAAAAAAACCTCGAAGTAGTACTGAACACAAAATAAAGTTCAATGAAGTTGAATGATGATTCCTGTGGTATAACCCTCTGAATAAGGAATAAGGGATATCCAACCCATAACACGTGGAAAAAACATATAAATGATCACTACTCCATTGTAATCCGACTAGTAGGCTAGGGTCCCCACGAGCAATGCAGCAAGGGACCTCACAATAAAGTGTCCCAACATATAGTACCGGAATGGAGAATATGCGTGTGATGGTAAATGACTCACGTTAGGGTTGGTGATGTCCCGTGGCTATCCAGTCTTCTTCCACAGCAGGGGGTGTGCTTCCGTTTTTTCTGAGGTAATTGACACAAAACAATAGGAAAAAGCAGGCACTGGTACTCAGGAAACAGAAAAGTAAATGATGTCCAAGAGAGCGTGTGCCCATAAAAAAAATAATTTAATGGATACTACAAAAAAACAGCTACATTACGGGGTACACAGACCCCCACCAACGCGTTTCGAGTGTGAGCTCTTTCTCAAGGTGACTATCTAAAGTACTCACCAGTCTGTTTAAATACCCATGAGCCACGCTGCTGTCCACTCGTCGTTCACTTCCTGAAACCCTCAGGAGTGACGCGAACGTGATGACGTCAGCGCGTACCGTGGGAGATACAAAATCTACAACTTTATTGACCAAAAACATAAAAACAGTTACAATAAAGAAAACATACATTAGAATACTTGGTATGACTTTCAAAGATGAAAAAACAAAGAAAAAAGAAGATATTTAAAAAGAAACATCATAAATTAAATGAATATCTCTACTAAAAGAAAGATAATACCTAACAATAGGACGGACTAGTTAACTAATGTATATATATACATACATTTTTATCTATTTTTGTATTATGTGTTTAATTATATGTTTATGTTTGTTTTTCATGTTGAGGAGATTGGGGTCCAATTGTTCAATTCAAGATGCTTCTCAATCTATATTTCATTTGTATGATTTTTTTATATTTTTTTTCCCCCCTTTTTTTATTTTTATTTTCATACATTTCATATGTTGGGTTTATGTATGGTTTTGTTTTTAATTGTTGTTGAGATAAAGGCATTATATACTGCCAGGTCTTTGTACTAGGTAAGGGTTTCGTGTAGGTATTATGTTTTTTTCTTTTTTTGTTAATAAAGTTTTTACTTGTCTGAATACACGCATTGACGCGCTGACGTCACCACTCCGTGTCGCGCATGACGCGTCATCTGTGACGTGCTCAGGCAGCGGACGGAGGGGGACAGATGGCGGGAAAATGCAGGTATATCAGATACCTGGTAAGGTAGGATCAGTATGCACCTTGATAAAGAGCGTGTAGCGGTCATGTAAAATGGCTACAGTCATCTCTCCTGCTGACAGTAAGGCCTGGTAAGTTGTGGGCATGCCAGCAGTAATTATGGAGGTTTGCCCTCACACCCTGGTGGGGTGCCCTGTGTATGGATGGGAGTGGTCACATGCTCTGACTCCATGGTTAGTGATGTCAGGGGTGTGTCAGCTTCCAGAGTGTACATAAGGCACAGCACTGTGTCAAAAGTTAGTTCTGCTAAGTGGAGGAGGAGTTCTGAGTAGTTCTGTCAAGTTCAAGTTCAAGTAGTCAAGACAGTTATGTTCTAATAGCTGCAGTAGGAGTCTGTGTCCAGGGACCTGGCGCAGAAGAAAGATATCCCGGCTGGGATAGGGAATCCCTGATCAAGGTGACATACCTTTTAAAGGGAAGCACGGGTGCAATGACGGGCTAGAGATACCCCATTGTGGAGGGCAGCTAGCCCACCGTATCAATAAAGATGAAGCTGATCACAGAAATCCTCGTGTGTAAGAGTCAAGTGATTGCACAGGGGGCTGCACCACAGAGGAGTTCCTCACCAGGACCATCCCCAAGTGACCGAAGGGACCCTGATGAGGTGGAGGCACTGCACTGGAACTAGGTAGGACTCAGCACACTACCTCAGCTGCCTGTCTGGACGGGTCCTCCCCACACACCATCATGCGGGAGACTCAGGAGTCCTGTTGCCAACAGGTGCACCACCAGACACTATCACACTGTAATGGGGACCGGTTAGACCACAGGGGCCAATGTGAGATTGGGTGGGTCAGGCCGGTTCACAAAACCCGTTACATTTGGAGGCGAGCTGCTGAGATCAGATCTGTCAATAGGACAGGCTCTAGATAGGGAAACGTGGTGTGTGTGGTGCTCAAATTTGGGCAGGTATCTTCATAAGACATATAACATATTGAGACCATTTGATATGGTGGTCCGGTGATGATGGAGTGCCCCTCAATTAAACGCAATAAAATGCATAATTACTGTAGGGGAAGTGACTGGTGTAGTCAGTTGAGACAACCACAGGGATGTACACAATAATCACCCAAACAGTAAGGAACAATGTCCATGAGCAGCAAAATTTAAATAAGGCACAATGGCACTTTACCTGCTCCAGGGGGCACTCTCAGGATCTATAGCGTGCAGTCCATCCGTGAGTAGATACAGGAAAGCAGTGGATGTAGATAGAGCACAGCTCCAGACACCCTGCAATGTCAAGCAGGAAAAACAAACCAGGCCACTCCGCAGTAGTATAAAATTAGTTCTGTATTGATGCCAGCTTAACACATACAGGGAACAAAAATAGGACAAATAGAACGCACCTACGCGTTTCGTACAGGGTACTTTATCAAGGTAAAGTACCCTGTACGAAACGCGTAGGTGCGTTCTATTTGTCCTATTTTTGTTCCCTGTATGTGTTAAGCTGGCATCAATACAGAACTAATTTTATACTACTGCGGAGTGGCCTGGTTTGTTTTTCCTGCTTGACATTGCAGGGTGTCTGGAGCTGTGCTCTATCTACATCCACTGCTTTCCAGGCTCTAGATAGGCACACTGGGAAACAGGGAGAGCGTCGGCTGCCACTCTGTGCTGCGTAGGGACGGACCTAGGGGTGGTCAGGGGCTGACAGGGTATTGTCAGTTCGCAGGGACGACCTAGGGGCCTGAAAGGAGTGAGGGGTCTGGAGCCGGGCTATAGCTGACCGAGTCACTTTGAGGCAGTGCTAGTTGGTAGGACGCCAGAAGGGATAGCCTGTTAACGTGGTCAGGAATCCTGGAGAGGGTCTGCGCTAGGCTGACCAAGAGAGGTAGACGCCCCAAGTACTGCATGGCAGAGCCAGAGTACTCTAGCCATTCCAGACACTTACCATAGGGAGCACAGACTGGGAGGAAGGAGTTACAGCAGACACTGAGAGAGTGAGCCTAGCCTGAGGTAGTGCAACATGAGTCCAGCCTAGATCAGGTACACATGGGGTGGTGCATCTGAAGCAAATCTTTATTGTACTGGTGTGGTGGCTGCCCCGCAGAGTGGAGCCCCATGTACGACAATTGGTACGAGAGCATAGCAACCCAAGAAATGGAGGATCCGCGCGGTGCGGAGAATCCAAAATGGCGACCAGAGGCTGATGGGGAAGGCACCCGTGGCGTGCGCCCCACTGAAGAGCAAACTGTCGCTGAACTGTCCTTAACTAATCTGCTCTGGAGTGGAGCGAAGGCCGTGGCTGCCCCGTTTTTGTCCTGTCTGGGACACCGAGGTGCCACCCTTGAAGAGTGTGAGGACATTGTGATAACTGGGGGGGAACCCCGCGAGGAGAGCAAACAAACTGACATTTCGGGCTTAAAAGCCAACCAAAATGGCGGTTCCCGCTTGCTAGGGAGACCGCATGGGCCAGTTGCAGAGAAAATGGCTGATACAGAACTTGCAAAGAGCTGGCCGGGAATGGCGCGAACAGCAGAGCCCCGCCCTGATGGGGGGCATGGCGCGAAAGCTACGGCTGCGCCTTCATGGACAGTGACTCACTCGGCCCCTGTGCTGAGTCAACCGCTTAGTCTATGGGACCCTCCCCTGATTTCCACCAGGGGGAGTGACTTTCAATTATGGCCTGTGGGAATGCACCCACTGGGCCCAGGGACTGATATCCAGACGGCGCCACTACAAGAAGTAGTTCCGGCCGCGGAGGTAACGTGCAAAAAGGAGGGATATTTTGCACGAAAAGCAGCAGCTAGGAGAAGGCGGGAACTAGCCGCGGCCCAGGAATCCCACTCTGATGAGGAAACTGGCGCGAAAACGCAGACCGCGCCCACCAGGACTGAGAAAGGCGCAGCCTTAATTAAGGGGCATGATATTCCCCTGTGGGATCCGCCCATAATTGCAACCCCTGGGGGCGGGTTCCAGCTATGCCAGCGGAAGGAGGAGCCGAAGCAGGGAGTGGCGGATCCAGCAACTTCTACCAGTCAGTTGCGAGGAACCACTGACCTGAAGAGACCTATACAGGAAGTGGCTCCTGTGAAAAGAATGGCCTGCTCCTCCACTGTGGGCACGATGGTCTCCACCCAGCCCTACTCGGTGCCCGGCAGGCTACTGGTAGTAAGGGTGGCAAACACCGAGACGGTGGTCGGGCTCTGCCTACAATGCGGGCTGCCCGGAGGCACTGTCAACACGGCGGCACGTTGCCCACATTGCGGAACATTATATTTGTGGCCCATGCCCACATTTATACCTATTCAACCTGCTGACCCCCCGGGGGATACGGCTAGGCGCTCCGCCGAGTCCCCTGGTGCACTGTGGATCAGCCGTGCGAGTCCCGGGGAAAGGGGACTGGAGTCGACCAAGTCGGCTGGGTCAGCAGCAACCGAGACGGTCGGGTCACCCCCCGATTGCGCAGAGAAAAGACTTTCGCCACGCTCGGTGACCCCGAGATCAGGGAAGGGAGATTACTCCGACGAGGATCTCCGTGAGCTGGCGGTGGCGAAATCGGGACCCAAGAGGGACCAAGGACGGACGACACCCCGTGGGGTGAGTGGCAGTCTGGAGAACAGGGCGTCCCCCGCAGATCGGCGAGCCGAGAGATGGAGTCCCGCCGTCCCAGGACCTGGCGGCGACGGGAGAGAGACGCCAACGCCCCTGCGGACTGGTAAGAGAAGCAGCCCCATCACTTACCTTGTCCCGGCAGACAGCGCAGCGGAGGAAGGGCCGTGCCAGGCCCGAGGCGCACGTGGAGAGACGGCATCACTTCCGGTGAAGACGACGGCGGAGCTTCCGGATGTCGTCATCGAAGAAGAGATCCCGAACGGGGGTCCAACCCGAGATGGCGGCGCTTCCGGTTCCGGGGACGGCATCACTTCCGGTGGCGACGGCGGAACCGCTGGGAAAGACGCAGCGACGCTTCGGCGATCGGGGGAAGGTCCCCGATCACCTCAAAGGCCCAGGAGTTGGATGGGCGATCCGAGGACTGAGGAGGGTGAGATACACTGGCGACACACTTTATTCGAGCTCGGCTAGTCCCACGAATTCAGGTATACCCGGGTGTATTGAGGTTTGTGACTGTTTTCTGCCCGAGTGCATTGAGTTATTTTCCGGCAGGGATTGAAGCATTTTATTCCCGCTGGCTGCAATACTGCACAGTACATATATATATACTGCATTACAATTCATGAATTTATGCCATCTGGTAGACACGCGAATCATTGCAGCCTATTAAATCCTAATCATTATCATTTAACAGATCAGCCGCCCGTCAGCCAGGCATGAACCCAGGCTGGGAAGGCAAATGCAACGGGGCTTGTCAGAGGTGAGGAGCGGCGCATTCCAGGTATCTGCCAGGTACATACCGGGTATTTGCTCGAATAAAGTGTGTCGGTGCAGTATCTTCATTGGACCAGTCTACGGACAGCCAAGAACGGGTCGTAACCCCGTGGGGCCCAATCGCTTGCCCTTATGTCCCCTTCCACGCCCTAGATAAAACCCCTGCCCCTGTCACCGGTTCCACGGGATCCCCGCCTAGCTTAGAATCGGTGGACATACCCTCGGAAGAGGAGGTGAAACGGACTGGGGGGAGACAGCGCAGTTGCGCTACGGAAGGCACTTCTCGGGGGGGGGAGAGTTGAGAGTGGCCGCGGTAGGCCGGTGGCTGCCCCCTGTGGTTCCCGACCCAGTGAAAAAGGCCCCGGGATCATCAAGGTGGTCTGTGCCGCGATCGGCACGGACATCGGGGGTATTTTCCCAGGGGGATGAGAGTGATTCAGGGGAGTCACACAAATTCAGAGAGCACCGTTGGTGGGCCCCACTATTTGAAGGGTACTCTGCATGGATGGACCGCACTCGGTTCCTCATCCGGCGAGAAGATGTAGTGGACTACTGGTGGGCTGCGGGAGAGTTCACCCCTGAGCAAAGGGATAGAGAGTTGCAGGAGCGATGGCTTCAGATCGAGCACAGGGAGATAGAACCCATGTGTCCCAGCATCCTGTCAGATCCCGTGGACCCTGATGAGCCCCTATCATGGGTGTTACCTGGGAGGGCAGGTAGGGCTGACCTGACCAGGATTAGTAGGGCCGAACGGGCCATAATGGCTCGTTATAAATCATCCCACGGGTTGGAGTACCCTTACGTCCCTGAGCCTCTCATGGATGACATAGAGGAGAACAGAGGGAGGTGGCTTAGGGAGACCATTGAGATGTACTTGGTTGGTAGGGTAAGTGCAGTGATAGGAAAGAAGGCCGAGGAGCAGATAGAACATTTGGTACGCATATGGGGCATAGGAAGGAACATCTACAAGCATAAGGTGACCTATAGGCCCGAGAGGGGACTGCCGAGACATTACTATGTTACGGTCCTGGATATGGGTGGTAGGGAGGTAAGAAAACCTGACCCCAGTCACTACTTTTAGGAGGTACTATGCATTACGCGGGTTCGTGGCTGCTGGTCGGGGCGGGCTTGGCGGAGTGTACTGTAGACATTTTTTTCTGTATGCATTATGAAAATTTGTAAGATGTTCTAATTATGTTTTGTGTTACAGTGCTTCCTGGAAAAGGGTATACAAATTTAGGTCCCAGCGAGGACGATGGGATTCACCAGGGGGAGAATGTAGCGGTCATGTAAAATGGCTACAGTCATCTCTCCTGCTGACAGTAAGGCCTGGTAAGTTGTGGGCATGCCAGCAGTAATTATGGAGGTTTGCCCTCACACCCTGGTGGGGTGCCCTGTGTATGGATGGGAGTGGTCACGTGCTCTGACTCCATGGTTAGTGATGTCAGGGGTGTGTCAGCTTCCAGAGTGTACATAAGGCACAGCACTGTGTCAAAAGTTAGTTCTGCTAAGTGGAGGAGGAGTTCTGAGTAGTTCTGTCAAGTTTAAATTCAAGTAGTCAAGACAGTTATGTTCTAATAGCTGCAGTAGGAGTCTGTGTCCAGGGACCTGGCGCAGAAGAAAGATATCCCGGCTGGGATAGGGAATCCCTGATCAAGGTGACATACCTTTTAAAGGGAAGCACGGGCGCAATGACGGGCTAGAGATACCCCATTGTGGAGGGCAGCTAGCCCACCGTATCAATAAAGATGAAGCTGATCACAGAAACCCTCGTGTGTAAGAGTCAAGTGATTGCACAGGGGGCTGCACCACAGAGGAGTTCCTCACCAGGACCATCCCCAAGTGACCGAAGGGACCCTGATGAGGTGGAGGCGCTGCACTGGAACTAGGTAGGACTCAGAACACTACCTCAGCTGCCTGTCTGGACGGGTCCTCCCCACACACCATCATGCGGGAGACTCAGGAGTCCTGTTGCCAACAGGTGCACCACCAGACACTATCACACTGTAATGGGGACCGGTTAGACCACAGGGGCCAATGTGAGATTGGGTGGGTCAGGCCGGTTCACAAAACCCGTTACAAGCGTATCGCTCGAAACGCGTTAGTGGGGGCCTGTGGGCTCGTTTTTTGTGGCTGTTGCTCTGATTCATTAAATATTTTTATTTTATGGGACACACTCGCTTACAGTTTTTTCTCTCTTTTTTTCACTGTTCATAGTGGTGCTCCAACTTTCCTTTGCCTGCCTTGCTGAGTTACCTATCATCTCCGCGTATTGAAGTTGCGAACGCTATTCTGCAGCTACGGAGTGCAGTCACGGTTGAGAGACCCCTTGTTCCGTGCTACAATCCCAGTGCTGCAACAAACAGTAGGGTATCAAACTAGGGTATACCTTCACCTCCCTTCCTGTATGACCAAAGTTATTACTGAAGATAAGGGATAGTTCTCAGCCCCTACGGGTACGTACTGGCCTACTGGCAGCATGCAATATGAATCACTTGACGTTGCTATAGCTTCATACATAGTTGTAGCCTGGTCCCCCTGCCCTCCTTCCCCCCCTTACCTCCGATGCAGACGTGGGGAAGAGGGGAAGTACTGCGGCTGATAGGGACGAACCTGTGGCTTTCGGCGGTTCTAGCACACGTTGCGGCAACATTCGAGATGGTTGGAGGGGCAACCGGATCGTCGGAGCTCCACGGCGGCACCTGTTGCAGGTTTCAGCCATTGTGCAGTTGCCTCGCATGCACAGGAGAAGTCGTGCATGCGCAGAGGACCCAGGAACCCCGGAGGCCATCTCAGGAAGCTTGCACATGCGCAGAGGCTTCACAGTTGCGGCAGTCATTACATACATGCTCCGCGGGGGAACTACAATCCCCATAGTGCTTTGGGGCATAGATCAGCACAGCCAATAGGGCTGTTAGGATCCTCTGAGGAGAAGAGATACATTTGGCGCACTTAATGCGCGAGGGAGTCAGTTGGAGCCAGGACAGACAAGGGGAAAGTAGGGTCTGAGTGTCAGTGGCACTCAGACTAGGCCAGAGAATCCCCTTAGGTGCTAGATAGGCTCAATCACGTGTATCTTGTGGCTGCTTCATGGAAGGCCCCATAGATAGGGATGCTTCCCCATTTTACTGTAGTGTCAGGGACACAAGCAGATGCCGTGAGGTGATCGCGGCCTGTGGTCTGGGACCAGACCACCGCCCTGTTATCAGAGACTCTTAAAGGTGAAACCCTCCTACCGTAGTCCACCCAACACAAAGGTGGACGCCATTGCGGAGGACCACGTAGCTAGATCAGACGGATCGTCATTGCTAGGTCGGCCGCACCGAGTACTGGAGTACTCGGCAGGTACCTCAACAAAGTGCACCAACAGCTCACAGGGTAGTGCTATTCCCTACACTTTTGGGTGGGCCTGGACATTGGGAAAGGGACATCAGGGTATGGGTGCCTAGCACCCAATGTACTTTGGGACACTCACTGGTGGTACTGGGCTGGGTGTTCACTATACTGTGTGGTGGTGTTATGTTACAGCTGCAGTGACCGTTATTTTAAAACTACGCCCAGTGTACCGCTCGTAATACCCCTGTCATGGCGCGTGATGTTTTCCAACCTTACCGCCATTGACTCGGGTTTCTATCGGGTGCAGAGAATTGCATTTTAGCGTTGTCTGCAATACCGTCTAGAAACTCAAGTGGGCAATCGCGAGTTGTTGTCTTAAAATACTAATAGCAATTCAACCTACTGTACAGCCGTACGTACAGTTCTGCAAGTCTGTGTGTGTACAGTAATTGTAATTTGAAGATTTATATTTGAAGCAGAGATTAACGTTACGAGTTCATACTGTATAGTCTGAGGCTCTTTAGCCATACACAGATTAAATATATGAAGACACATATCGAACGGCCTGTGAGGGGGAAGAATTTCCGATCTGACCTTATCGAAGACGTCCCGAAACTCAGCGTACACATCTGGCAATTGTACCCTCTCCTTCTCCTCGGACACGATGGTACCACCGATGCTACTTGCTTCCAGAATGCAGTTCTTATGGAAAAGGGGCTGCATTGAATGTGTTCCGTGTTGAGCCAATCTACCCAAGAGTTGTGAATCTGTAGCCAGGGTAGTCCGAAGATCACACTGATGGAAGGAGTATGGATAACATTAAATTGGAACTTTTCCAGATGTGTGTCTTGCACCTTGAGTTGAAGCACCTCTGTCTCCAAGGAGATGAACGCCAGCTGAAGAGATCTTCCATCAATGGCTTCAAGAGCTATGGACTTCTTTCTGTGCCTGGTCGGAACCAGATGGCATTCTGCGAAAGCTTGAATCGATGAAAGCAAGTGTAGATACTTGAAAGCCCTCCCCAAAGAGTGAAATTGGGACAAGGATGTGAGATGGGTTGTCAGTAGAAATAGGGGAGAGAAAAAGCATTCCCAATGAGACTCCCCCAGGACTCATGGGAACTTTGCGTTTACCGATTTTTGGGGACAAAAATAGGCAAAATGTCCAGAAACACCGCAGTAAAGACATAGGCCAGCGTTTTTGCGGCGTAGCTTCTCCGAATTGGAAAGTCTAGTACCCCCTAATTGCATAGGTTCGGACGTATCCGGGGTTGAACCCTCAGTGGAGCTCACCTGACCGGGACTGATCTGGGCTGGGATGGTACGATGGTGAACCTTCTCTAATTGTCTCTCCAGGAGGCGACGATCCACCTTGATACAGACAGCAATGAGCTCGTCCAAATCGGTGGGGCGATCGTAGGCTGCCAACTCATCCTTCAAGGTTTCTGATAAACCTTGCCAAAAGGCTGCGGCCACAGCTATGTCGTTCCAGTCGGGCTCAGCAGCAATAGTTCTAAACTCAAGAGCTTATTTGGCGACTGAACGACTGCGTTGGGAAATCTGAAAAAGTACAGAGGAAGCATATACCTTACGACTGAGTGTATCAAACACTTCCCGGACATTCCCGGGCAAAGGCTCCGATATCCTGCGTGAGGTCGGATCTTTGCTCCCAGATGGGAGAGGCAAGGCAAGAGCGTCATCTACAAGGAGAGAAAAAATGTACGCCACCTTGGTGCGGGGTGCAGTAAAGTGTGAAGGGTTCATTTCAAATTGTATAAAGCATTGGTTCAAAAAAACCCGACATTGATGAGGGTCACCCCCATAACGGTTGGGGGTAGGTAACCGAGGTTCCTGAGGGAAAGACAAAGCTGGAGAAGGGGGAATATCAGGAACAGCAGGCACAAGAGAGGAATTCGGTTCCTGTAAAGCACGAGAAAGGGTGCGAAAGTCCTCCTGAAGGGACTGGTGCACACAGGTGTGCCCTTTGATGCAACCTAATTGGGGATGGGGGCAGAACTGCTCGCGCGCCGTCACGGAGGTCCAGGGGGGAGTCTGGAGCGCGCGTCACTCCCACACCGATTCTGAGTGACCTTAGGGCAAGAGGAGGTGGGATCAATCGAGCGTCGACCCGCGCGTGTCACGGAGGTCAGGGGGCGGAGCTTGTACCTCACGTCAGCAGGGAGGCTGGTCGAACGCACCCGTTTTGTGTGACAGTGGGAAGCAGGGTCCGAATCTGCGGATGGGGGATCAGGCCGCGCAAGGTCCACGCGCGCGTACTGGGACCACGAGACTGCGCATCCTGAGTGTTCGTTACAGAAGGCTTGTTGGGGTGAGGAGACAGTCTGCGACTGCCAGGATGGCAAACCTCACAGTCACCCACCAAGGCAGTCAGTCACCTACCCAGGCAGTCAGTCTCCCACTAAGGCAGGCAGTCACCCACCCAGGCAGTCAGTCTCCCACCAAGGCAGGCAGTCACCCACCCAGGCAGTCAGTCACCCAGGTAGTCAGCCACCCACAAGTCCCTCACCCAGTCACTCAGTCACCCACCCAACCAGTCACTCAGTCACCCACCCAACCAGTCACTCAGTCACCCACCCAGGTAGTCAGTCAAGGGCTGTCAGTCACCCATCCACTCAGTCACCCACCCACTCAGTCAACCACCCAACCAGTCCCTCAGTAACTGTCACGGTAGACCAGGTCTTAGCTACACATTAATACCGGGATTCTTGACTGAGCACACAAGATGAGTAAAAAAATTTAAATTTATTTCCTTTTAAGTCAAACACACAATACTTGCACAATTACACTTAATAAAACACTTACTGGGTAAAGGGAACGAAATCAAATGTCCTTGGAATGAAACTAAGTATCTGGGCACCCCTGCACGCATGCCAGTGGGTGCACAAATGGATCCGTGTAACAGTTCCTTGTTAGGGGCTCAAGTTGCCACCCCTATATCTTTGCCAAAAGGAAAAAGTTTGTTTAGTCCTTATAGGGTTCGTTCGGGAACCCTTAGCTCTAACGAATTCAAGAAGAGAGGAATGATCCTTGGTTGCGATGAAATTAACCCCTCACACTCCGGAACCGCTGGCGCTGGAACTTGATGACTTCACTTGGAATCTTGGATGAATCTAACTGTGACTGGGCTGCAGGCATCTTTATAGGGTTAAGGGTCCTGTACCTAACATACACACCCAATCTCTTCCGTGGGAACACTTTTTCCCCCTATCCCAGACCTGCCCATGCTATGAACTACTGGCAAAAGTGGCTTCCTGGTTTGCACAGAGCATGTGTCAACTTCCCACCTGCACTCCTTAGCATACAGGGGTCAGCTCCTTACCTGGGGACAGCAAGTCTGGGATCTGGCCAGAAGGTGTGAACAGCATACATGTTGGACCGGTTCCTAGTACTTCACAATTTCCTGGCTGTCTTAACACCTACGGTCTCTGAGGCTTTTCAACTCCGGCACTTATCATAGACACTGCGGCATTCACTTCGCAGGGAGCCCTTTGAAGGGTGGAGATGAAAGACCCTCACCTTATTTACTCTTCACATATATGCATGTTAATACATTCATTGCTGGGCTGACAGGAAAAAGCTTCCTGCTATATATATATATATATATATATATACAGTGCTTGACAAATCACCCAAAAATCTACTCGCCGAACCAAAAAATCTACTTGCCACCTAGTCCCACCCCCGACCCCTAGTCCCGCCCCGCTTTAAAAAAATACATAAATAAAATAAATTCCTAGTAAGAACATTCGTTTTTGACATAAGTTTATTTATTGTACTACATTATACTACAATTAGTCCCGTGTGTGTGTGTGTGTGTGTGTGTGTGTGTGTGTGTGTGTGTGTGTGTGTGTGTGTGTGTGTGTGTGTGTGTGTGTGTGTGTGTGTGTGTGTGTGTGTGTGTGTGTGTGTGTATTTAAAGCAGCAATCCCGCCTGGGATCTTACCTGATCCGCAGTCCCTCAATGTCCAGGTACCCTCATTCCCACAATATTATACATTGGAGGGGAGGTGTTCCCTACCTGTCTTCTGGGTTAGGGGGGATTCCGATGTCTCCCGTGTGAAGCTTGAGTCAGATCTAGAAAAAAGTATAGGTTATTTCGGTGTAGGTATAGGGCAGTTAAGATATATAGGGTAAATAAGAGATCCAGATCCAGAGTGTGAGACAGAGAGAGTATGGGTAAAATATGCCAGACGTATTAATAGAATCTTGCAAGTTCTGTACCTAGTCTATATTACCAGTGCACCCCCGGGGATACAGCTATTTTTCTTGTATAAGTAGAGGTATTATTAGCAGCATATTGAATATTATCAATGCACGTTTGGTAGCTGTTCAGCTAATGGAGGGCTGGTGTGTGAAGTCAACATTGTCTTGTGGTCTATTATATTCTTAATTAGGCCCTGGTACCCAAAGGAGGCTCCTATTTAATATGCTGTAAGTAGGACTAAAATTGTTTCCATTACAAGGAAGATGGCTTCGCAGCATATTGCTAATATTAAAGCAAAAATATATCAGAGGCACAAAATTGAGTTTTCCACATCCTTTATTTCAAAACATACTAATTTCTTTTGGGAGAATGTACCCAATTTTTTACATTTTCATAAAAGTGTGAGATAGATAGATAGATATGTAGCCCTCTTACCCCCACCCTAAGTGAGATTAGGTGGGTAGGTGTATCTGACTACTGATCAGTGTGGTGCTGTACCTGTTTTGTAACCAGGAGGGCTGAGCTTCCGCCACGGGGAACCTGGGGCAATACGATACTATGGATAACCACTTACAATGGGTGCAGCGCCTCCACCTGCGATGGCTCCCACCAGAGGGGGAGTGGTTCCTCGCAGGACATTCAATAACCACGTACAACGGAATTGATAATGACTAATACCTTTACTACTATGCATAGCATGAATACAGCATCAACACATAACAACAGGTGTCCCTCGCTAAGGGCAACCTGACCAGGGCGTCTTGGCGGACGCTAACTTGCGCTACAGCATTAGCCCACACTCTATGCGTCACGGCGGACGCTACCACATTAGGCGCCTCGGCGGACGCTAACACATAGGCGTCACGGGAGACGCTAACCTTATGCGTCACGGCGGACGCTAACCTTCCAAAGAGTGATCCCACCCTGTGTCCAGTAACCCCAACCCAATGTCTCGCACTCCCAAGTCATATACCAATGTGTGTGAGTGACTGCGCAGCCACTATGTCTGGTGATAGGCCTTGTTGGTGCACGTGAGTTGTGGGTTACCTGCCCGGGCTCCAGCCACGGGTGCCTCTATACCACTGGGGTCGGATCTGCCCGGATATCCTCCTAGACGTGGGGTGAATTCCAGCGTGGATAATATCACCGCAGCTCCGCACCGTCTTTACTTTGGTTAGGGTCTGTCTGCTGCCAGCAGGCCGCAGTCACGCTAGCTTGGCCTCCGTGGAGATAGTCCAGCTCCCTCTTAGCAACCGATCACTGTCCGTGGTACACTACTAGCCAATAGATAATGGGGCAGGTTCCCTAACCTAGGGCCTGTCCCTATAATACTCAGCTAGGATGACTCAGGGCTATCTGGGGCCTAGGGGATTGCTGGCCTAGTGCAGAGAGTCACTGACCCCTGCACCCTACCTCCTTCCCCCTAGCTGCTCCAGTCACCAACTGCCGTGTGCAAAACCCCGCGAAATGTATCTATATCCCTCCTGGGGAGATCTGCAGCCCTATTGGCTCCCTGGAGTCATGTGGCTCTGCCCCTGTGCACCCTGGGGGCTGTCCGTCCTGCCTTGCGCATGCGCGAGCTGTTTTGGGGCCTCTCGCGTTAGCGGGCATCCTGCGCATGCGCAACAGCACTATGCATGGCGGCACCCTGCTTCCCGAGCCGCCGGGACCCTCGCGACGCGACCGCGGCCTTAGCAACGGCCCGATCGCGTCCCCGGCAACCGGCCCGCTCGCGTCCCTAACAACCGCCCCGCTCGCGTCCCCGGCAACCGGCCGCAACTCCCAGGTAACCCGCTGCTCGCGCACCTGCCCCCTCACTCCCTCACACGCGCTGGAAGAAGGGGGGGGTCAACTAGACAAGGGGGACCTGGCGATGGATAGATAGATAGATAGATAGATAGATAGATAGATAGATAGATAGATAGATAGATAGATAGATAGATAGATAGATAGATAGATAGATAGACAGACAGACAGACAGACAGACTCACAGAATATATAGTGCACAGATGCCTGATGTTCTCAAACATTTCTGTAAGAGCCACAATAGAGATCTTTTTACATGAATACGTATGGGTCTTGAACATATCTCCCCCATCATCCCTAGGGGGTGATAGGTTCAGGACTTTATGTTAACAAGGAACATATTGGATTTTTAAACTTATAGTCTTAATAAATGTATGGACATGAGAACTATCATCTAGTTCTAGTATATTATTTATAAATGTTATATAGTGTTCTGGATACATGAGTTCATTTTCTTTTGACGTGGGAGTATTCCCGCATGAAAGACTCAAAATAATTATTGCCTATAAATAACTTTTGATATACAGTATGTTATATGATAATATTATTATACCTTTTTTGTGTAAATATATATATATATATATATATATTATATATTTTATAATTACATTTTATTTATGCAATAAAGTCTAATTTTTATATTATTATTATGGGGAGTTTGTTTGATTTTTATTATATATATATATATATATATATATATATATATATATATATATATATATATATATATATATATATATATATACTGTATATATATATATATATATTTATATGTAGCGCTCTGATTCCCGCCTTCCTATGGGAAATGTGCCGGCTACTGAGTGTGTGGTGCTTTACCTGTGGAGGTCTAAACCTCCACTGCTAGTAGCCCCGGGTGTACCTGATCCGTCTGGTGACCGCGCCTCCACCTGTGAGGGATCCTGAGTGCGCCGGATAACCCCTTCACAGGACCCAATGCAATAAAGATCCCACACTTGTATTTAATAACAGTTTACTGAACACAGGTACAACTAGATATATCATTAACCCACATACAATATAGGCCTTGTACGGGCATAGCCCCACAGTGCCCTCCAACCGTATTGTCCACCCCTGATGAGATTTCCCCAAAGTACTGAGGGACCCCTAGGCACCCAACTTCCCTGGTGTCCACAAGAGCCAACCCACCCAATGTGTGAGACAGCGCTGCCCACAGGAACTGAAAGTATTATAGTTGGTGCACGTTGTGAGGTACCTGCCCAGGTGCTCCAGCACCCGGGTATGGCCAAAAAGCAAAAGGGATCCACTGATCCAGCAACGTCGATCTCAGCGAAGCCTCCGCCTCTGCATGGGGTGAACTCCGGTAGGAGGGTCTCACCTTTGATAGTCTATGATAGTGCGGTAGTGGTCCTGCCCCAGACCACAGTCCGTAAATCGCTCTGCGTCGTCTTCAAATGGCACTATATACTAACTGTATACAGCTAAAGGGGAAATGTCCCTAACTAGGTTTCCCTGTACCAGCCACATTCTGATTAAGTGAGTGGGGCCTATCTTGGACCTAAAGGCTTACTCTGGCCTAGTATGGATGCCACTGAAACCAAGACCCTACCTTCCCTTGCTCTGTCCTGGATCTAACTGCCAGTCCCTATAACTGTCAGAACCCCAACTGTCAGAATTCTAACTGTCATGCATCTCTCAGCCCACAATGTGTGTGTGTGTGTGTGTGTGTGTGTGTGTGTGTGTGTGTGTGTGTGTGTGTGTGTGTGTGTGTGTGTGTGTGTGTGTGTGTGTGTGTGTGTGTGTGTGTGTGTGTGTGTGTGTGTGTGTGTGTGTGTCAAAAAGAGTGCTACTGAGCGTGGCGAATGTATAAAACAAAAGACAGGGGTGCCCAATGCTACATCCAATTGACAAAACATATGGTAATAAGTATAAAGTAAATACTTCAATAATAATATTTTCTTGGTTATTTAGTTAAAGTTAAACCCTTTGACCAAAGCGTCATAAGCCTGCATACCAACGTCAAGGTATAACCAAATTTGCAGGTCCTAACATTAAACTGTGAACCTTTCCTTTTACCTCTGTATGAGGGGAAACAACCTCAGTGGGTCTTGTCCATACAGCAAAATGAGAAAAACTCCCACGTTAAAAAGGTGGGGACAGGTGAGCTCTGGGAGGAGGGGCCACCTACCTCGAAACAACTGTTGTTGTATACATTCATTTTGTGGGGAGCGGAGCAGCGCCGTCACGTGACGTGAACGGGAGGCGGAGCCAATCCCCGTGATGTCATAAGTACCTCTCTGTGCGCGCGCGTGTAGTAATGTACACGGAGGTGTTTGAAGCTGCAGGTAAGGAGGGATTCCTTACATTGAGACACCATGGGAGAACTTAAGTTAGATAGTTGCTCCCCACAATGGGACTCTCCAATAGATGGACACTGTAAACTTGCTATAGGATCTGATGGACACTGTAAACTTGCTATAGGATCTGATTCCCTTAATATTGAGGTCAATACCTGTATACAGGCCTCTCCTTGTGTGTCAAAATCAGGTTCAGATGTTTCCCGAAGGTTCCTTAAGATAAAATATCTTTTCAAGATAATCTTACAAATGAATCTATTAAGATCCATAAATAGATCACATTTGTCCTGTTTCGTAATGGGTGAGAATGACAACCTGTTAGCTAGGACCAGAATTTGATTAGAGGAAAGAATATTTGTGTAAAGATTAAATATTCCATACGTTTGCGGTTCACATTTCAGTGACTGGTTCCTCTTCGCTCTTTGGCAGTGTTGCCCTGCTCGTGTTCCTCTGAACTTCGCTTTCTCCTTTGTGGGGTGTCTATATATGACCGTGATGATTTGGATATTTGTCCCAAAACGGGTATGTTCTCCCTGTCTGTACACACTCGCTCTGGGATTTCCCTAAAAATGAAGAAGAGGAAGCTTGGGCAACAGTACCTTTTAAGCGGGTATTATAGTTATCCTGATCCAAATTCTTTGGTCTTGTCCCTCCTATTTTCATTAAACGTGTCAGTATTCATCCTTCTGTAACACAGAGTACCTATTTTCTGTAGAATATACATATGAGGAATTATTAATTTCATTATTATTGGACTGTACAATCACACTAGATTTAGTCTTAGATCCACCTTTAATGTCCTTGTGTACATGTGAATATATTTCTCTCAAAGAATCTCTAGGTGTATAATCCTGTGTATGAGATGTAGAGTGATCCTTACCTCATGAGAAATGTCTATATGTAATCCTTCTCTGGTCCCTTATTCTTCCATTGACATAATCATCATCAGCATCATCGTCATCATCATCATCATCACTTTTAGATTTTTTTTCTTTCTAGTAATAATGTCTTTCTCAAATGATTTCACTCTTTTATTAACCAGGTTATCTAAATGTAAAAACTCTGTGGTATCCACGAACGGCTTAACAATAGCTTGTACAGCCTCTATCTCTACCTCTAGAGACTTCAACTTTTCCTCCCTATATTTAATTAACAGTTTAATGAGGGAAAAGGAACAGGTCTCAAGTGCACAGTTCCATTCAATGGTAAAGTCTATATCTGTCTCAAATGTGTTTGTTTTTTATCATTCTTAACCCCTAGGGACTTGTTTTGTTTTTTTCGCCAAATACTGTTTCAGAGAGACTAAATTCCACCAATTACAGTAGTCATCTCTTCCCTAGACAATTTTTCCAATTTGTGGAACTGTGCCCTAAGATTAATGTCTGTCTATGCAACACTACCAACAATGCTCTCTGTATTATTAGAAAATGTAATACGCCTAGCTAAACTCTCTTCACAAGATTTCATCATGTTAAAAGTTTAAATATGGATGAACCAACCAATATAGAAATACAAGAATTATGTGTGCAAATAAATTGCCCACACAATTCAAATGCTAGAATAGCTTAATAGACAATGCTATGAAATACAAAAATCAATAAAGAATAAATAAATTGATTGACAGAAACAGAAGGATATTGAACCAGCAAAAAAAGTGCTAAATAGGAAAATAAAACGCTGGAGATGCTGCGGTCAACAGGATCCCTTATCTACCACGATTCACTGCAAAACTAAAAAAGACAGCACAGCCTCCATAGCGTAACTCGGTAATAACCTTTACTAAGATTCAAAAGATAAAAACAGGCCACTCACAAAGATGGACAGAATTTGCGCATAGAGCTGTATATACAGCAGGATTCGTGTGGGTAATAGCAGATACTCATCCGGTACGCCTCCATTGAAGAGCTGGAACCTCGTGATAGGGGGGTATGACGCGTGGCCGTCTAAGCGACCAGTAGTTGTTTCAATCTGTGCGCTCACATTACCATCCCCCGGCAACTTCGTACTGCATTTCTGGTTCCACAGTTACTCAGCTCCGTTAGTGAGGTACTCCTTCCTGCTCCCAGACTCCTTCAAACAGTTCAAATTGTGTAACCCTACGCGCTTCGTCGCAATGGTGAAAGCAACTTCATCAGGGGATGCACAATAGAGGGTCTGATTACCCTTATCTATTCCATACATCATTAATTGATAATCTTCTTTTAACCCTTTAGGGTGCCTAAGAGTGTTTGCTGATCACGGGGAAAACCACAAATACATACATGGGAAAAAACATGACTGACACAACTACACTGCTCAAGTTTCCTTGAGTACCTTAATATCAATTCAGTTAATTTAAAATTTACATCAGTATTTAGTAGAACAAAAACCAATTTTTTGGATCTGACTATATATATTGATGAGGATGGTATTAAAACTAAAACCTACTTTAAGGAGGTAGATGGTAATAATTTCATTCTAAAATCAAGTTGCCATCATGACAAATGGTCATGCATGCGCAGATCGGGGAAGTCAGAGGTCGCGCATGCGCAGAATAGGCGGTCGCCGAGGGTGCGCATGCGCAGAACGGCATGTCCTGAAGAATGATCCTGTGTTGGGGAATTCAATCCCCGATAGACCACAGGTTATGTTCAGACGGGCTCCCAATGTCAAGATTAAAGTAGCTCCAAGTGCCTTACAGAATATGAAAGTAGTCAGTCATACCTGGTTGGATTTTCCCAAAGGGTTTTATAGTTGCAAAAACTGCAACGCTTGTGATTTTAGTTCGAATAAGATGGACCATTTCACATCTAATGCAACCAGCAAATCCTTCAAAATTAATAAACATATAAATTGTCGTACAAAATTTGTTGTCTATCTTATGGAGGGCCCTTGCGGCCTCCAATATAAAGGCAATCCGGTCCGCCCTTTGAGAACCCGTATTCTTGAGCATGTAGGGAATATTAAATGTAAATTCATGACACACAGTGTTTCTAAACACTTTGCTTAAATGCATAATGCAGACCCAAAGGGGTTAATATAGCAAGGTATTGAGATTGTATTACCCCACTGGAGGGGTGGAAACAGAGATGTGGATTTAATTAAAAGGGAAACCTTTTGTATTCACCAGTTGTGTACCCTGATCTCATCTGGATTAAATAATGATATAGATCTTAGTGCAAGCATCTCAAACTCAAAGGCTAACACGGGTCAAATAAACAAGGTTTAAGTTTAGGTGGGCCGCAAAAATACAAAAACTTCAATTTTCATAGAAACTTAGGTTTATTTCGAAAAGTACACGATAAAAAGAAAAAAGAACAAGAACAACGATAAAATTAATGTTTTCTTCCTGACACTTGGCATCTCTGACTCTCTCTCTCCCTCTCTCTGACTGACTCTCTCCCTCTCTCTGACTGACTCTCTCCCTCTCTCTGACTGACTCTCTCTCTCTGACTGTCTCTCTCTCTCTCTGTCTGACTCTCTCTCTCCCTCTCCGACTCTCTCTCTCCCTCTCCGACTCTCTCTCTCCCTCTCCTTTCTCCCTCTCCAACTCTCTCTCCCTCTCCGACTCTCTCTCCCTCTCCGACTCTCTCTCTCCCTCTCCGACTCTCTCTCTCTCTCCGACTGACTCTCACTCTCTCTGACTGACTCACTCTCTCTCTGACTGACTCTCACTCTCTCTCTGACTTACTCTCTCTCTCTCTGACTGACTCTCTCTCTCTCTCTCTGACTGACTCTCTCTCTCTCTCTGACTGACTCTTTCTCTCTCTGACTGACTCTCTCTCTCTCTGACTGACTCTCTCTCTCTCTCTCTGACTGACTCTCTCTCTGACTGACTCTCTCTCTCTCTGACTGACTCTCTCTCTCTCTCTCTCTCTCTGACTCTCTCTCTCTGACTGACTCTCTCTCTCTCTCTCTGACTGACTCTCTCTCTCGCTCTCTCTCTCTGACTGACTCTCTCTGATTGACTCTCTCTCTCTGACTGACTCTATCTCTCTCTCTGATTGACTCTCTCTCTCTCTCTCTCTCTCTGACTGACTGACTCTCTCTCTCTGACTGACTCTCTCTCTCTCTCTCTGACTGACTCTCTCTCTCTCTGACTGACTCTCTCTCTCTCTGACTCTCTCTCTCTCTCTGACTGACTCTCTCTCTCTCTCTGACTGACTCTCTCTCTTTCTCTCTGACTCTCTCTCTCTCTGACTGACTATCTCTCTCTCTCTCTCTGACTGACTCTCTCTCTGACTTTCTCTCTCTCTCTCTCTCTCTCTCTTTGACTCTCTCTCTCTGACTCTCTCTCTCTCTCTCTGACTCTCTCTCTCTCTGACTGACTTTCTCTGACTGGCGCTCTCTGACTGACTCTCTCTCTCTGACTGACTCTCTCTCTGACTGGCTGACTCTCTCTCTGACTGACTCTCTTTCTCTCTCTGACTGACTCTCTCTCTCTCTCTCTTTGACTGACTCTCTCTCTCTCTCTGACTCTCTCTCTCTGACTGACTCTTTCTCTCTCTGACTCTCTCTCTCTCCCTCTGACTGACTCTCTCTCTCTCTCTGACTGACTCTCTCTCTCTCTGACTGACTCTCTCTCTCTCTCTCTGACTCTCTCTCTCTCTGACTGACTCTCTCTCTCTCTCTCTCTCTCTCTGACTGACTCTCTCTCTCTGATTGACTCACTCTCTCTCTCTCTCTCTCTGACTGACTCTCTCTCTGACTGACTCACTCTCTCTCTCTCTCTCTCTGACTGACTCTCTCTCTCTCTCTCTCTGACTGATTCTCTCTCTCTCTCTGACTGACTCTCTCTCTGACTCTCTCTTTCTGACTCTCTCTCTCTCTGACTCTCTCTCTGACTGGCTCTCTCTGACTGACTCTCTCAATCTCTGACTGACTCTCTCTCTGACTGACTCTTTCTCTCTCTGATTGACTCTCTCTCTCTCTCTCTCTCTGACTGACTCTCTCTCTGACTGACTCTCTCTCCCTCTGACTGACTCTCTCTCTCTCTGACTGACTCTCTCTCTCTCTCTGACTGACTCTCTCTCTGACTGACTCTCTCTCTCTGACTGACTGACTCTCTCTCTCTCTCTCTCTCTCTCTCTGACTGACTCTCTCTCTCTCTCTCTCTGACTCTCTCTCTCTGACTCTCTCTCTCTCTGACTCTCTGTCTCTCTGACTGACTTTCTCTGACTGGCTCTCTCTGACTGACTCTCTCTCTCTCTCTGACTGACTCTCTCTCTGACTGACTGACTCTCTCTCTGACTGACTCTCTTTCTCTCTCTGACTGACTCTCTCTCTCTCTCTTTGACTGACTCTCTCTTTCTCTCTGACTCTCTCTCTGACTGACTCTCTCTCTCTGACTGACTGACTCTCTCTCTGACTGACTCTCTCTCTCTCTCTGACTGACTCTCTCTCTCTCTCTGACTGACTCTCTCTCTCTCTCTGACTCTCTCTCTCTCTCTGACTCTCTCTCTGACTGACTCTCTCTCTCTCTCTCTGACTGACTCTCTCTCTCTCTCTGATTGACTCACTCTCTCTCTCTCTCTCTGACTGACCCTCTCTTTCTCTCTGACTGACTGACTCTCTCTCTGACTGACTCTCTTTCTCTCTCTGACTGACTCTCTCTCTCTCTCTCTCTCTCTTTGACTGACTCTCTCTTTCTCTCTGACTCTCTCTCTGACTGACTCTCTCTCTCTGACTGACTGACTCTCTCTCTGACTGACTCTCTCTCTCTCTCTCTGACTGACTCTCTCTCTCTGACTGACTCTCTCTCTCTCTCTCTGACTCTCTCTCTCTCTCTGACTCTCTCTCTGACTGACTCTCTCTCTCTCTCTCTGACTGACTCTCTCTCTCTCTGATTGACTCACTCTCTCTCTCTCTCTCTCTGACTGACCCTCTCTTTCTCTCTGACTGACTCTCTCTCTCTCTGACTGACTCACTCTCTCTCTCTCTGACTGACTCTCTCTCTCTCTGACTGATTCTCTCTCTCTGACTTACTCTCTCTCTCTCTCTGACTGACTCTCTCGCTCTCTGACTCTCTCTCGCTCTAACTCTCTCTCTCTGACTCTCTCTCTCTCTCTCTGACTCTCTCTCTCTGACTGGCTCTCTCTGACTGACTCTCTCTCTCTCTGACTGACTCTCTTTCTCTCTCTGACTGACTCTCTCTCTGACTGACTCTCTTTCTCTCTCTGACTGACTCTCTCTCTCTCTCTCTCTCTCTGACTGACTCTCTCTCTCTCTCTCTGACTGACTCTCTCTCCCTCTGACTGACTCTCTCTCTCTCTCTCTCTGACTGACTCTCTCTCTCTCTGACTGACTCTCTCTCTCTCTCTCTCTCTGACTGACTCTCTCTCTCTCTCTCTCTCTCTCTCTCTCTGACTGACTCTCTCTCTCTCTCTGACTGACTCTCTCTCTCTCTCTCTCTGACTGACTCTCCCTCTGACTGACTCTCTCTCTCCCTCTCTCTGACTCTCTCTCCCTCTCTCTGACTCTCTCTGACTCTCTCTCCCTCTCCCTCTCTCTGACTCTCTCTCCCTCTCCCTGACTCTCTCTGACTCTCTGACTCTCTCCCTCTCTCTCTGACTCTCTCCCTCTCTCTCTTACTCTCTCCCTCTCTCTCAGACACTCTCTCTGTCAGACACTCTCTCTCTCCCAGACACACTCTCTCTCTCAGACACACACTCTCTCAGACACACACTCTCTCAGACACACACTCTCTCAGACACACTCTCTCAGACACACACTCTCTCTCTCTCACACACACACACACACACACTCTCTCACACACACACTCTCTCTCTCTCACACAGACACACTCTCTCTCAGACACACACAGACACACACAGAGACACACACACAGACACTCCCACACACACACACACTCAGACACTGACACACACTCAGACACACACACACACACTCAGACACTCACATACACACACACAGACAAACTCAGACACACACTCAGACACACACACAGACACACACACACACACACACACAGACACACACACACACAGACACACACACAGGAGAAATCGGAACAGGGGGGATCGGAACGGAATCGGAGCGGGGGGATCGGAGCGGAATCGGAACGGGGGGGGGTAGGAACGGAATCGGAGCAGGGGGAGCGGAATCGGAACGGAATCGGAGCAGGAGGGCAAGGGGGAAGCAAAGCAGGCATGGAGCAGTACTCACCTAACTTGCTCCATGCAGCAGGAAGAGGTGGGCCTGAGCTTGCTGCGGGCCAAAAAAAAATTCTGGCAACGTGCCAACACGCGCCAGCCAATCAGGAGAGGGGGGAGGGGTTTTTTTTCCCCCTTTGCAGAGAGCGCGCGTTGCCTGGCACATCGCGAGCTGGGCCGCAAAAATAATCGCTGTGGGCCGCATGCGGCCCGCGGGCCGCGAGTTTGACATGCTTGTCTTAGTGTATTCTTATGATTTTTTCCCTTTAAATCCACATCTCTGTTCCACTATTATACACACACTGCAATACGTTTATTCTCTATGTGCTCTTACATATAATATGTGTGACGAAATGCGTAGAGTTGGTGACGTCATCGCTTTTCTGAGTGTGTGTACACGGAGTCCTGGGCATCCCTGCGATCTAGCTAGCTGCATATTTAGTGCTGGCAACTGTTCCATGCTGAGAGCAGAGGACTTGGAGATACTGATTGACTCAGTTCCTTGGCTCCAACTCGTGACAGGAGCTGGTTGTGGCAACAAGCTGTGCAGATGTACCCTGCCTACCTGGGACCCCCCTCACCCTCGCAGATGACTACACATAGAGATTTCTCCCCCACGTATGGTTGCTTTTTTTTAATCCTGTAAGTGCATTTCCTTGGGCTGCAGTTTTTTAAACAAATGTACTTTATTGTGTGTGTGTGTGTGTGTGTGTGTGTGTGTGTGTGTGTGTGTGTGTGTGTGTGTGTGTGTGTGTGTGTGTGTGTGTGTGTGTGTGTGTGTGTGTGTGTGTGTGTGTGTGTGTGTGTGTGTGTGTGTGTGTTCTAATATTGGTTTCTTATATATTGCAGTTCCAAAATCCCAACTTTAGTGTTATATGAGCATTTTTTTAGTACTTAATTATTTTAAATTATATGTTGGTTTTATATTAATAAATATTTTTGAGCCTTTGCATATGTATTGATACTAAGGCATTGCGTTCTATGTTCATTTGAAGTGTCATTTGTATACATGGTATCTAAATGTAGCCAGCTACTGTAGCGCTCTTTTCAATTACTAGTCTAATGTGTAGCCAATTACATCCGAGCCAATCACATTAAATAGACGAGTATTTAATAGAGAAGGGAACACCCATACAGCACTCCTGATGAAACTGGGCAATCCAGTGAAACACGTAGAGTGCCAGAAGAGACCGCAGACCGCAGCTGTATACTACTGACGATCACAGCGCTGGCACTTTCTCAAATCAGCATCCGAGTATTGGGACCAGGAGGTGCGGAGGCCACCCAATTGCAAGTGTTAGGAGATAACTACTGATGTGCCTATTATTTTCATGACACCATGTGAGTGTATAAATGCTTTTATATACCTTCCTAATAAATCATCTCTCTCTCTATGTTATTGGGGCTTTTTATTTTTTACTCCAAAGGTTCCCACACATCCAGAGGTACTGGTCATTTGTTGCCACTGATGGAAATGCTTTAGAGAACAGATAGATTGTGAGTACGCAGTCTATAGGTTACACTGAAATTCATTGACTTGTATCAGACATATTGCACAATTTTGTGTTTTTTATATTTTTTATTCCCATATTTGCGCTCCCCATCGATTAGACAACACATTTTTCTGAGGATTGAAGAAGCAATTCTGTGTAGGGTTGGAGCAGCGCTTTACATAGTATTGTATATTTCACATTTTTGCACTTATTCTTGCACATTGTTGCATTTATATTAACACTGAATTCATATTTAATGGTTCCCCTTTAGTATAGTGCGCCAATTCAATAACACATTTTTCACATCACAACTTCACTGCCGCTTGCAGAGAGGACATGAGGTTATTAGATCTTAAAACAATATATATACATATCATCTAAAATATGTTAGATAAAAAGATAATGATGTTAAATGCTTAGATATTCAACTCAACATAAATTCCAAGAAAACCATTAAAAATAATGTATTTTAATAAACAATACTCTAATTATAATAAAAAAACATAGTATAAATCCAATTAAACAAACACATACGAATATAGAAAACTCCATTTCAAATACAGTATGCTTGAATGTAGGTTAAAAATATATTCATATATAAACACTAATTTAAAAAAATATATATATATACATTAAAAAAAACACATGCATACTAAAATTAGTGGATACCACAAGAGTGCCAGTAATTAGCACATAATGATAGGCGAGAGGGGGCTGGAATAAGGAGGGAAGCAGAAGAAGAGGAAAGGAAAAGAAGAAGGGAGGGGATAATATATTTGTTTGGATTTATTTCCCCACACGGGACTATTTTTTAATTCTAACTTTATGCACACTTGCACTTAATAGGTATTTGATAAATATACATGTGTGTGTATATGTATGTATATATGTATGTATATATGTATATATATATATCTACATGGCCGTGGTTAGTGAGGAGGCAACACAGTTCTTCTAGTGAACTAATATGCTGGTGGTTTTATTTGTCCATAAACATAACAAAACAATGGGTGCTCTGTCCCTTTAAGTATAACAAAAACATAAACAAAAGGCTGTCCCCGTTAGGGAAGCTAACTAAACAAGGTTAAGCCTATCTACCCGGCTGGTTAGCTAAACTAGTCCAGACCAACAATATTTGGTAAGACCACTTGGCTCTTTACCTGGGAGCTTTATTCCATTCGGGACAGCATACGTCTGAGCAGCCTGGGTCTGTCTGTCAGCTCTCTGTCCTCTCTCAGTGTCTGAGAGAGACTGCTGCCAGAGAAGAATTTCCTCTTCCTCTTTTTAAAAGCAGGTGAGCTCACTTAGGGGGTCATGCATTAAGCGGCGGAAAGGCACTTCTCGCCCGTTTCACGCCAAAAATGCCTACCCCTATTCAGTAAGGGGCGAAAACGTGGCGGAAATAAAAAAAAACGCCAATGTGTTTGGCGGGTTTTTTTTCCGCCATCGGCGAGGCGAAAAGGCACTTTTCGCCTCAACTAGGCATTTTTTCCGCCACGCTCAATTCTAGTAGTGGCGAGTAGCTTTGCGCCGCTATTCGCCACTCTAGAATGGCGTTTTTATGCTGAATCCGGCACGCCACAAAAAGTAGGCAAGTTGCTGGTGAGAGGCTGCTGATGAGCGGCGGATCGGCAATTAGAAAAAATTCAGGCCTTTTTCCTGGCTGGGATTGATGCCGGGGGTCTCCTGAGCTGATACCATTAATATCAGCACCGAAGCCCCCGGCATGCATCTGAGGCAGGAAACATGCATTTAGAGGCCACTTCATTACCTTAGCGGCTAACCGCTAAGGCAATGAAGGGGTTAAGCCGCCGTGCCAGGTTTATTGTGGGTAGCGGGGGTGGGTGAAGGGGGTATTTGGCCCTTGTTGTTTGTTTAGGGCTTGTGGGGGGGTTGCGGGTGCACTTAACCGCTTCAACACCGTCAATACCGCTACGGTCATGAAGGGGTTAAACCCTCCCGCTACCCACCCGCAAGCCCTAAACAAACACCGTTGGGGCCAAATACCCCCTTCACCCACCCCCGCTACCCACAATAAAAAGAAAACACACACACAACAGCCCCACACTAAATAAATAAATAAATATATATATATATATATATATATATATATATATATATATATACACAGAAAGATTTTACCAGATAGAGATCCAGGAAAAACGAGACAGCACACAGTCAGGGAAATCCAAAGCTGATGTATTCAGGATAAATACATAGGCACTGCATCCAACGTTTCGGTCATCAGAATGTGACCTTCCTCAGGGACGTGCCTGTGGAAGGTCACATTCTGATGACCGAAACGTTGGATGCAGTGCCTATGCATTTATCCTGAATACATCAGCTTTGGATTTCCCTGACTGTGTGCTGTCTTGTTTTTCCTTGATCTCTATCTGGTAAAATCTTTCTGTGTATGTGCATATATGGGATAAGCATCAGTGAATAACCTGTTTTCAGTGTGCCAACTGCTTTTATATATATATATATATATATATATATATATATATATATATATATATATATATATATATATATATATATATATATAAAAAGCAGAAAATAGCCGTGTTAGTCCAGTTGCGATAGTGCAGAATAAATGAGTTCTTCAGTATTAGGTGATACCTTTTTTATTGGACTAACAATTTATGTCATAGGACAAGCTTTCGAGAGTTCTCCTCTCTTCTTCAGGTCAAACAATACAGGTATTGCTTGACCTGAAGAAGAGAGGAGAACTCTCGAAAGCTTGTCCTATGACATAAATTGTTAGTCCAATAAAAAAGGTATCACCTAATACCTGAAGAAGAGAGGAGAACTCTCGAAAGCTTGTCCTATGACATAAATTGTTAGTCCAATAAAAAAGGTATCACCTAATACTGAAGAACTCATTTATTCTGCACTATATATATATATATATATATATATATATATATATATATATATATATATATATATTACCCCAACAACACCTATACCCCCCTAACGTACACATACAGTATAGTAATGGGCACAATTAATATTATCCACAAATGGATAATTGTGAATGTGCCCATTTAAAATACATAAAGAACAATAAATACATTAAATACATATAGCACTCACCTTTGTACGGCTGCCACGATGAAGGCCATCCTCATCTTCATCCTGCTAATGCCCCATCCGCTTCTGCAAAACAGAAACAAGAATAAAAACAACCAATGTAATGTCCCCTAACCCCTTAATCACCATAGCGGTTATTAACCGCTACAGTCATTAAGGGGTTAACCCACCCTCACCCACCACTCGGGAGGCCTATATACCCTCCCCCACTAACCCCCCACCCCGTGAGGCCTAACCACCCTCACCCACTACCCACAAGGGAGGCCTACCCACATACCCTTGGGGCCAATACCCCTTCCCCCCACCCCAATACATACAGTACAATAATGTGCCAAATAACTATTATCCAGATAGGGATAATAGATTATTTGGCCATTATTAAACACATTAAGTAGCATAGTAAAATAAAGAAACTTCTACTGACCTCATCAATAAGAAGCCCCCGTCGCCAGCATAATCCTTGTTGTCCGTTGCCAAAATAATACATAGCCAATACATTGCAATGACATTCAGATATCAATGAACCCCTTAATCACCTTATCGGATACTAACCGCAAAGGTAATTAAGGGGTTAAGCCACCATGGCCTGATACCGACCCTTCAGACATTCCTTTGTACAGTGGCTTCATCATTCCAAATAAAAATAACAATAAAAAAAAAAATATATATATATATATATATATATATATATTTTATGGGAGAAAAGAAAGACCCCGCATCCACAAGGTAAATAAATGTGACTAAATACCGACTCTGTCTACATCAATATACAGTGATAAGTCGGTGGTGCTATATGGGCAAGTAAATACAGTAAGAGAAGGAAAAGCCCCAAACAAAAGCACTCTAGTATACCTATAAAGTACAAATTCACATAATCTTTATTTAATAGTTGTCACAAAACAGTAGAAGGCTCTTGGCCGAAACGCGTAGGAGTAGATGTAGTAGGCAGGACCCCCTGGTTTGTCCCCCCTTAGGGACACGTAATTATGCTCTGAGAGGTTGCTCCTTGTCTCCTCCATGATTTTGCAGTGTGCCTGACATTAGGTGATGTATGACAATTAGCATATGTGGTTTTAAGGTGTGCTTTTCTTGGCTTTACATTGCGTGTATCTATCATACATTTTACACACTGTGTCACTTTAGACATATCCTAGAGACTTATGGGAATAAGAGTATGTTGTTACTATGTGATTTGACCACCTAGCCATAGCCACCATACTTTGGCTTGTTGTCTGTATTACTCTGTCAACCTTGTCAGGTACTTTAGAGTGTTATTCTTGTCCATTTTGATATTGGTTTTGCTCCCATAGGGATTTGTCACTTTGTCACACTGTGTCACTTTAGACATATCCTAGAGACTTATGGGAATAAGAGTGTGTTGTTACTATGTGATTTGACCACCTAGCCATAGCCACCATAGTTTGGCTTGTTGTCTGTATTACTCTGTCAACCTTGTCAGGTACTTTAGAGTGTTATTCTTGTCAATTTTGATATTGGTTTTGCTCTTATAGGGATTTAACTGCTGGAGGATTTATGTCAAGTTTTGTTACGTACAGGGGATCCATGCCTTATTTTAAATATTTTCTGTGCTTTTTTTTTAATTTCTGTTTTGTGACAACTATTAAATAAAGATTATGTGTATTTGTACTTTATAGGTATACTAGAGTGCTTTTGTTTGGAGCTTTTCCTTCTCTTACTATATATATATATACACATGATGAACCAATATACAAATAAATGTCTTAAGGTTAACAAAAACATGCTCAAATAAAAATACCACTTCTCCATAACATCAACACTGAAATACAATCCTATTTCCTAAACAAATCAAATGTAATCATCCAATCAAAAGCATCAAATGCCAATCAAAAGCCTCAAATGCCACTCAAAACATTGCATTTACATTGTATACATGATGTATACAATCTAAGCACCATGTAGACACTGCAAATCAATGTTAACAATACAATATTCCAAAGAAAATACCATTACATCAAAAGAAGTATACTATGTAATCCAATAAAGTCACCATAAATCAATTTGCATACATTAATTACATCCCAAAACAATTAAAATAGCATCCATACCAATTACACAATTAACTATAGCAACCGTTAAAGAGAACAAGTTACCATCATACAAAATAAAATATACAAAAGCAAGCCTCACCATGACCTAAAGTACAGCATACAAGGCCAAAAATTACATCTACTGTATCTAATTCTAAATTACATTCCACACACATCTATGCATAGCAGCATAGCCAAAATCATTAAAAATACAGCAAAGCAAGCTTTTCAAACACAATCATTTCTTACCCTGTATGTATATATCGATCTACACATACATACATACATACTGCACCGACACACTTTATTCGAGCAAATACCCGGTATGTACCTGGCAGATACCTGGAATGCGCCGCTCCTCACCTCTGGCAAGCCCCGTTGCATTTGCCTTCCCAGCCTGGGTTCATGCCTGGCTGATGGGCGGCTGATCTGTTAAATGATAATGATTAGGATTTAATAGGCTGCAATGCTTCGCGTGTCTACCAGATGGCATAAATTCATGAATTGTAATGCAGTATATATATATGTACTGTGCAGTATTGCAGCCAGCGGGAATAAAATGCTTCAATCCCTGCCGGAAAATAACTCAATGCACTCGGGCAGAAAACAGTCACAAACCTCAATACACCCGGGTATACCCGAATTCGTGGGACTAGCCGAGCTCGAATAAAGTGTGTCGCCAGTGTACATACATACAGTGGCAAGAAATGATGTACAAAAAAAACCAAACACATGTAAAAAGCAAATAAAAATAAGTTACATAAAATACATTTCTTTTGTTCACTTACCATTACTTGACCCACTCACCAACTCCCGTTGAACAGCTTACTCTCGAACCAATCCACGAACAGGAACCCATAAAATAATAAACCAGAAAATAATAAACATTAAAATAATAAAACAAAACAATCCACGGGTCTTGTAGTTGTAATCCATCTTCATCTGTATTCTTCTTTCTTGCAGCTGCGGCTCTCTTCTTACCGTCTGCTGCCACGCCCTTGTCTTCTTCTTCTGTAGGAGGTCCTTCCTCCTCGGCGTCTGCCTTCAAAATGAAACGACATAGGCTTTTAAAGCCTATGACGTCACATTTTCGTCATGGTTCCCACGGCCCTGGTTGGGCTGTGAAAACCATGTGTTTTGGCCGAGAAAAAAAAATTGATGACGTCATTTAAAGGCAATGAAAGCACAGCCAATCAGAATGGTTTTACTTCAATTGCCTTTAAGATGACGTCATGAAAATAAAGATGGCCGGCATCACATGGTACGGTAGCCAATCAGAGCGTGGGAACTCCATCCCAACTCTGATTGGCTCTAGTACCATGTGACAGGCTTTCAATGACGTCACATCCGTTCTCCCCCAAACCTTTGTCACATGGTATACTAGAGCCAATCAGAGTTGTTGTGGTATATCATTTCTTGCCACTGTATGTATGTATGTATGTATGTCTAGATCGATATATACATACAGGGTAAGAAATGATGTTGATTTAAAAGCTTGTTTTGCTGTGTTTAAAATGATTTTGGCTATGCTGCTATGCATAAATGTGTGTGTCATGTATTTTAAAATTAGATAGATATAATTTTTGCTATTGTATGGTGTACCCAAGAAGGGTGAGGCTTGCTTTTGTATATTGTATTATTTTTGGTACTTATATTTTGTCTGAGGATAACTTCTACGATTGTTGTTCAACGATTGAATTAGTTAATTGTTTAATTGATATGGATAGAATTTAAATTGTTTAGTGATTTAATTAATGAATGCTAATTGATTTATGGTTACTGGATTGGTTTAAATAGTATACTTGTTTGGATGTATTGGTGTTTTGTTTGGAATATGTTATTGTTAACATTCATTTGCAGAATGTATATGGTGCATAGATTGTATGCATCATGTATACAATGTAAATGCAATGTTTTGAGTGGCATTTGAGGCTTTTGTTTGGCATTTGAGGATTTTGATTGGAAGATGAGATTGGATTTTGTAAGGAAATTGATTTTATTGTACTGTGTCTGTATGGAGAAGTGGTATTTGTAGTACAGCATGTTTTTGATAACCCTTCTACATTTATTTGTATATTGGTTCATCACGTGTATGTGTGTGAGTGTGTGTGTGTGTGTGTGTGTGTGTGTGTGTGTGTGTGTGTGTGTGTGTGTGTGTGTGTGTGTGTGTGTGTGTGTGTGTGTGTGTGTGTGTCTGAGAGAGAGAGTGTCTGAGAGAGAGAGTGTCTGAGAGAGAGAGTGTCTGAGAGAGAGAGTGTCTGAGAGGGAGTGTCTGAGAGATAGTGTCTGAGAGAGAGTGAGAGAGTGTCTGAGAGAGAGAGAGAGTCTGAGAGAGAGAGTGTGTGTCTGAGAGAGAGAGTGTGTCTGAGAGAGAGAGAGAGAGTGTCTGAGAGAGAGAGTGTGTCTCAGAGAGAGTGTGTCTGAGAGACAGAGAGTGTGTCTGAGAGAGAGTGTCTGAAAGAGAGAGAGAGAGAGAGAGAGTTTGTCTGAGAGAGAGAGTGTGTCTAAGAGAGAGTGTGTCTGAGAGAGAGAGAGAGAGTGTCTGAGAGACAGAGAGAGAGAGAGTGTGTGTCTGAGAGAGAGTGTGTCAGAGAGAGAGAGAGTGTGTCTGAGAGAGAGTGTGTCTGAGAGAGAGAGAGAGAGAGAGAGAGAGAGAGAGAGAGAGAGAGAGAGAAGGTGTCTCAGAGAGAGAGTGTGTGTCTGAGAGAGAGAGTGTGTGTCTGAGAGAGAGAGAGTGTCTGAAAGAGAGAGAGAGAGAGATTGTCTGAGAGAGAGAGTGTGTCTGAGAGAGAGAGAGTGTGTCTGAGAGAGAGAGAGAGTGTGTCTGAGAGAGAGAGTGTGTCTGAGAGAGAGAGAGAGTGTGTCTGAGAGAGAGAGAGAGAGAGTGTGTGTGTCTGAGAGAGAGAGTGTGTGTCTGAGAGAGAGAGAGTGTGTGTCTGAGAGAGAGAGAGAGTGTGTCTGAGAGAGAGAGAGTATCTGAGAGAGAGTGTGTCTGAGAGAGAGAGAGTGTGTCTGAGAGAGAGAGAGTGTGTCTGAGAGAGAGTGTGTCTGAGAGAGAGAGAGTGTGTCTGAGAGAGAGAGAGTGTGTCTCAGAGACAGTGTGTCTGAGAGAGTGTGTCTGAGAGAGAGAGAGTGTGTCTGAGAGAGAGTGTGTCTGAGAGAGAGAGAGAGAGAGAGAGTGTCAGAGAGAGAGTTTGTCTGAGAGAGTGTGTCTGAGAGAGAGTGTGTCTGAGAGAGAGAGTGTGTCTGAGAGAGAGAGAGTGTGTGTGTCTGAGAGAGAGAGAGAGAGAGAGAGAGTGTCTGAGAGAGAGAGAGTGTGTCTGAGAGAGAGAGAGTGTGTCTGAGAGAGAGAGAGTGTGTCTGAGAGAGAGAGAGAGAGTGTGTTTCTGAGAGAGAGAGAGTGTGTTTCTGAGAGAGAGAGAGAGAGAGAGTGTGTGTGTCTGAGAGAGAGAGAGTGTGGCTGAGAGAGAGAGAGAGAGTGTGTCTGAGAGAGAGAGAGTGTGTCTGAGAGAGAGAGAGAGTGTGTGTCTGAGAGAGATTGTGTCTGAGAGAGAGAGAGTGTGTCTGAGAGAGAGAGTGTGTCTGAGAGAGAGAGTGTGTCTGAGAGAGAGAGTGTGTCTGAGAGAGAGAGAGTGTGTCTGAGAAAGAGAGAGAGAGAGTGTGTGTCTCAGAGAGAGTGTGTCTGAGAGAGAGAGAGAATGTGTCTGAGAGAGAGTGTGTCAGAGAGAGAGAGAGAGAGAGTGTGTCTGAGAGAGAGAGAGTGTCTCTGAGAGAGAGAGAGAGTTTGTCTGAGAGAGAGAGTGTGTCTGAGAGAGAGAGAGAGAGAGAGAGGGTGTCTGAGAGAAAGTGTGTCTGAGAGAGAGAGAGAGTGTGTCTGAGAGAGAGAGAGAGAGAGAGTGTCTGAGAGAGAGAGAGTGTGTCTGAGAGAGAGAGAGAGAGAGTGTGTCTGATAGAGAGAGAGTTTGTCTGAGAGAGAGAGAGAGTGTGTCTGAGAGAGAGTGTGTCTGAGAGAGGGAGAGAGAGAGAGAGAGAGAGAGAGTGTCTGAGAGAGAGAGAGAGAGAGAGAGAGAGAGAGAGAGAGTGTCTGAGAGAGAGAGTGTGTCTAAGAGAGAGAGTGTGTGTCTGAGAGAGAGAGTGTGTGTCTGAGAGAGAGAGAGTGTCTGAGAGAGAGAGAGTGTGTCTGAGAGAGAGAGTGTGTCTGAAAGAGAGAGAGTGTGTCTGAGAGAGAGTGTGTCTGAGAGAGAGAGAGAGAGAGAGAGAGAGAGAGTGTGTCTGAGAGAGAGAGTGTGTGTCTGAGAGAGAGAGAGTGTGTCTGAGAGAGAGAGAGTGTGTCTGAGAGAGAGAGAGTGTCTGAGAGAGAGAGTGTGTCTGAGAGAGAGAGAGAGAGTGTGTGTGTCAGAGAGAGAGAGTGTGTCTGAGAGAGAGAGACAGTGTGTCTGAGAGAGAGAGAGAGAGAGAGTATCTGAGAGAGAGAGTGTGTGTCTGAGACAGGGAGAGTGTGTGTCTGAGAGAGAGAGAGAGAGAGAGAGAGAGAGAGTGTCTGAGAGAGAGAGTGTGTGTGTCTGAGAGAGAGAGAGAGTGTGTCTGAGAGAGAGAGTGTGTGTCTGAGAGAGAGAGAGAGTGTGTCTGAGAGAGAGAGAGAGTGTGTCTGAGAGAGAGAGTGTGTGTCTGAGAGAGAGAGAGTGTGTCTGAGAGAGAGAGAGTGTGTCTGAGAGAGAGAGAGTGTGTCTGAGAGAGAGAGTGTGTCTGAGAGAGAGAGACAGTGTGTCTGAGAGAGAGAGTGTGTGTCTGAGAAAGAGTGTGTGTCTGAGAGAGCGAGAGAAAGAGTGTGTCTGAGAGAGAGAGAGTGTCTGAGAGAGAGAGAGTGTGTCTGAAAGAGAGAGTGTGTCTGAGAGAGAGAGACAGTGTGTCTGAGAGAGAGAGTGTGTGTCTGAGAGAGAGAGTGTGTGTCTGAGAGAGAGAGAGCGTGTCTGAGAGAGAGAGAGTGTGTCTGAGAGAGAGAGAGAGAGAGTGTGTCTGAGAGAGAGAGTGCGTCTGAGAGAGCGAGAGAGAGTGTATCAGAGAGAGTGTGTCTGAGAGAGAGAGAGAGAGTGTGTGTTTGAGAGAGAGAGAGTCTGAGGGAGAGAGACAGTCTGAGGGAGAGAGAGTCTGAGGGAGAGAGAGTCTGAGGGAGAGAGAGTGTGTCTGAGAGAGAGAGTATGTGTGTCTGAGAGAGAGAGAGAGAGAGAGAGAGAGTGTGTGTCTGAGAGAGAGAGAGAGAGTGTCTGAGAGAGAGAGTGTGTGTCTGAGAGAGATTGTGTCTGAGAGAGAGAGAGTGTGTCTGAGAGAGAGAGTGTGTCTGAGAGAGAGAGTGTGTCTGAGAGAGAGAGTGTGTCTGAGAGAGAGAGAGTGTGTCTGAGAAAGAGAGAGAGAGAGTGTGTCTCAGAGAGAGTGTGTCTGAGAGAGAGAGAGAGAGAGAGAGTGTGTCTGAGAGAGAGTGTGTCAGAGAGAGAGAGAGAGTGTGTCTGAGAGAGAGAGTGTGTGTCTGAGAGAGAGAGTGTGTGTCTTAGAGAGAGAAAGTGTGTCTGAGAGAGAGAGAGAGAGAGAGAGAGAGAGAGGGTGTCTGAGAGAGAGTGTGTCTGAGAGAGAGAGAGAGCGAGAGTGTGTCTGAGAGAGTGAGCGAGAGAGAGAGAGAGAGAGAGTGTGTCTGAGAGAGAGAGAGTGTGTCTGAGAGAGAGAGTGTGTCTGATAGAGAGAGAGTTTGTCTGAGAGAGAGAGAGTGTGTCTGAGAGAGAGTGTGTCTGAGAGAGGGAGAGAGAGAGAGAGTGTCTGAGAGAGAGAGAGTGTGTCTGAGAGAGAGAGAGTGTCTAAGAGAGAGAGTGTGTGTCTGAGAGAGAGAGTGTGTGTCTGAGAGAGAGAGAGTGTCTGAGAGAGAGAGAGTGTGTCTGAGAGAGAGAGAGTGTGTCTGAAAGAGAGAGAGAGTGTGTCTGAGAGAGAGAGTGTGTCTGAGAGAGAGAGAGAGAGAGAGAGAGTGTGTCTGAGAGAGAGAGTGTGTGTCTAAGAGAGAGAGAGTGTGTCTGAGAGAGAGAGAGTGTGTCTGAGAGAGAGAGTGTGTCTGAGAGAGAGAGTGTGTCTGAGAGAGAGAGAGAGAGAGAGAGAGAGAGAGAGAGTGTGTGTCTGAGAGAGAGAGTGTGTCTGAGAGAGAGAGACAGTGTGTCTGAGAGAGAGAAAGAGAGAGTGTCTGAGAGAGAGAGTGTGTGTCTGAGACAGAGAGAGTGTGTGTCTGAGAGAGAGAGAAAGAGTGTGTCTGAGAGAGAGAGAGTGTGTGTGTCTGAGAGAGAGAGAGAGAGTGTGTCTGAGAGAGAGAGTGTGTGTCTGAGAGAGAGAGAGAGTGTGTCTGAGAGAGAGAGAGTGGTCTGAGAGAGAGAGTGTGTGTCTGAGAGAGAGAGAGTGTGTCTGAGAGAGAGAGAGTGTGTCTGAGAGAGAGAGAGTGTGTCTGAGAGAGAGAGTGTGTCTGAGAGAGAGACACAGTGTGTCTGAGAGAGAGAGTGTGTGTCTGAGAAAGAGTGTGTGTCTGAGAGAGCGAGAGAAAGAGTGTGTCTGAGAGAGAGACAGTGTCTGAGAGAGAGTGTGTCTGAAAGAGAGAGTGTGTCTGAGAGAGAGAAACAGTGTGTCTGAGAGAGAGTGTGTGTCTGAGAGAGAGAGTGTGTGTCTGAGAGAGAGAAAGCGTGTCTGAGAGAGAGAGTGTGTCTGAGAGAGAGAGAGAGTGTTTCTGAGAGAGAGAGTGTGTCTGAGAGAGCGAGACAGAGTGTATCAGAGAGAGAGAGTGTGTCTGAGAGAGAGAGAGTGTGTCTGAGAGAGAGAGAGAGAGAGAGAGTGTGTCTGAGAGAGAGAGAGAGTCTGAGGGAGAGAGACAGTCTGAGGGAGAGAGAGTTTGAGGGAGAGAGAGTCTGAGGGAGAGAGAGTGTGTCTGAGAGAGAGAGTGTGTGTGTCTGAGAGAGAGAGAGAGAGAGAGAGAGTATGTGTCTGAGAGAGAGAGTGTCTGAGAGAGAGAGAGAGTGTCTGAGAGAGAGAGAATGTGTCTGAGAGAGAGAGTGTGTCTGAGAGAGAGAGAGAGAGAGAGAGTGTATCTGAGAGAGAGAGAGTGTGTCTGAGAGAGAGAGAGTGTGTCTGAGAGAGAGAGAGTGTGTCTGAGAGAGAGAGAGTGTGTCTGAGAGAGAGAGTGTGTCTGAGAGAGAGAGACAGTGTGTCTGAGAGAGAGAGTGTGTGTCTGAGAAGAGTGTGTGTCTGAGAGAGCGAGAGAAAGAGTGTGTCTGAGAGAGAGAGAGTGTCTGAGAGAGAGAGTGTGTCTGAAAGAGAGAGTGTGTCTGAGAGAGAGAGACAGTGTGTCTGAGAGAGAGAGTGTGTGTCTGAGAGAGAGAGTGTGTGTCTGAGAGAGAGAGAGCGTGTCTGAGAGAGAGAGAGTGTGTCTGAGAGAGAGAGAGAGTGTGTCTGAGAGAGAGAGTGCGTCTGAGAGAGCGAGAGAGAGTGTATCAGAGAGAGAGAGTGTGTCTGAGAGAGAGAGAGTGTGTCTGAGAGAGAGAGAGAGAGTGTGTGTTTGAGAGAGAGAGTCTGAGGGAGAGAGGACAGTCTGAGGGAGAGAGAGTCTGAGGGAGAGAGAGTCTGAGGGAGAGAGTGCGTGTCTGAGAGAGAGAGTGTGTCTGAGAGAGAGAGAGAGTGTGTCTGAGAGAGAGAGAGTGTGTCTGATAGAGAGAGAGTTTGTCTGAGAGAGAGAGAGAGTGTGTCTGAGAGAGAGTGTGTCTGAGAGAGGGAGAGAGAGAGAGAGAGAGAGTGTCTGAGAGAGAGAGAGAGAGAGAGAGAGAGAGAGAGAGAGAGAGTGTCTGAGAGAGAGAGTGTGTCTAAGAGAGAGAGTGTGTGTCTGAGAGAGAGAGTGTGTGTCTGAGAGAGAGAGAGTGTCTGAGAGAGAGAGAGTGTGTCTGAGAGAGAGAGTGTGTCTGAAAGAGAGAGAGTGTGTCTGAGAGAGAGTGTGTCTGAGAGAGAGAGAGAGAGAGAGAGAGTGTGTCTGAGAGAGAGAGTGTGTGTCTGAGAGAGAGAGAGTGTGTCTGAGAGAGAGAGAGTGTGTCTGAGAGAGAGTGTCTGAGAGAGAGAGTGTGTCTGAGAGAGAGAGAGAGTGTGTGTGTCTGAGAGAGAGAGTGTGTCTGAGAGAGAGAGACAGTGTGTCTGAGAGAGAGAGAGAGAGAGAGAGAGAGAGTATCTGAGAGAGAGAGTGTGTGTCTGAGACAGGGAGAGTGTGTGTCTGAGAGAGAGAGAGAGAGAGAGAGAGAGTGTCTGAGAGAGAGAGTGTGTGTGTCTGAGAGAGAGAGAGAGTGTGTCTGAGAGAGAGAGTGTGTGTCTGAGAGAGAGAGAGAGAGAGTGTGTCTGAGAGAGAGAGAGTGTGTCTGAGAGAGAGAGTGTGTGTCTGAGAGAGAGAGAGTGTGTCTGAGAGAGAGAGAGTGTGTCTGAGAGAGAGAGAGTGTGTCTGAGAGAGAGAGTGTGTCTGAGAGAGAGAGACAGTGTGTCTGAGAGAGAGAGTGTGTGTCTGAGAAAGAGTGTGTGTCTGAGAGAGCGAGAGAAAGAGTGTGTCTGAGAGAGAGAGAGTGTCTGAGAGAGAGAGAGTGTGTCTGAAAGAGAGAGTGTGTCTGAGAGAGAGACAGTGTGTCTGAGAGAGAGAGTGTGTGTCTGAGAGAGAGAGTGTGTGTCTGAGAGAGAGAGAGCGTGTCTGAGAGAGAGAGAGTGTGTCTGAGAGAGAGAGAGAGAGAGTGTGTCTGAGAGAGAGAGTGCGTCTGAGAGAGCGAGAGAGAGTGTATCAGAGAGAGAGAGTGTGTCTGAGAGAGAGAGAGAGAGAGTGTGTGTCTGAGAGAGAGAGAGAGAGAGAGAGTCTGAGAGAGAGAGTGTGTGTCTGAGAGAGATTGTGTCTGAGAGAGAGAGAGTGTGTCTGAGAGAGAGAGTGTGTCTGAGAGAGAGAGTGTGTCTGAGAGAGAGTGTGTCTGAGAGAGAGAGAGTGTGTCTGAGAAAGAGAGAGGGAGAGTGTGTCTCAGAGAGAGTGTGTCTGAGAGAGAGAGAGAGAGAGAGAGTGTGTCTGAGAGAGAGTGTGTCAGAGAGAGAGAGAGAGTGTGTCTGAGAGAGAGAGAGTGTGTCTGAGAGAGAGAGTGTGTGTCTGAGAGAGAGAAAGTGTGTCTGAGAGAGAGAGAGAGAGAGAGAGAGAGAGAGAGAGAGAGAGAGGGTGTCTGAGAGAGAGTGTGTCTGAGAGAGAGAGAGAGAGCGAGAGTGTGTCTGAGAGAGTGAGAGAGAGAGAGAGAGAGAGAGTATGTCTGAGAGAGGGAGAGTGTGTCTGAGAGAGAGAGTGTGTCTGATAGAGAGAGAGTTTGTCTGAGAGAGAGAGAGTGTGTCTGAGAGAGAGTGTGAGTGTGTCTGAGAGAGGGAGAGAGAGAGAGAGTGTCTGAGAGAGAGAGAGAGAGTGTGTCTGAGAGAGAGAGAGAGTGTCTAAGAGAGAGAGTGTGTGTCTGAGAGAGAGAGTGTGTGTCTGAGAGAGAGAGAGTGTCTGAGAGAGAGAGAGTGTGTCTGAGAGAGAGAGTGTGTCTGAAAGAGAGAGAGAGTGTGTCTGAGAGAGAAAGTCTGAGAGAGAGAGAGAGAGAGAGAGAGAGAGTGTGTCTGAGAGAGAGAGTGTGTGTCTAAGAGAGAGAGAGTGTGTCTGAGAGAGAGAGAGTGTGTCTGAGAGAGAGAGTGTGTCTGAGAGAGAGAGTGTGTCTGAGAGAGAGAGAGAGAGAGAGAGAGTGTGTGTGTCTGAGAGAGAGAGTGTGTCTGAGAGAGAGAGACAGTGTGTCTGAGAGAGAGAAAGAGAGAGTGTCTGAGAGAGAGAGTGTGTGTCTGAGACAGAGAGAGTGTGTGTCTGAGAGAGAGAGAAAGAGTGTGTCTGAGAGAGAGAGTGTGTGTCTGAGAGAGAGAGAGAGTGTGTCTGAGAGAGAGAGAGTGTGTCTGAGAGAGAGAGTGTGTGTCTGAGAGAGAGAGAGAGTGTGTCTGAGAGAGAGAGAGTGTGTCTGAGAGAGAGAGAGTGTGTCTGAGAGAGAGAGTGTGTCTGAGAGAGAGACACAGTGTGTCTGAGAGAGAGAGTGTGTGTCTGAGAAAGAGTGTGTGTCTGAGAGAGCGAGAGAAAGAGTGTGTCTGAGAGAGAGACAGTGTCTGAGAGAGAGTGTGTCTGAAAGAGAGAGTGTGTCTGAGAGAGAGAAACAGTGTGTCTGAGAGAGAGTGTGTGTCTGAGAGAGAGAGTGTGTGTCTGAGAGAGAGAAAGCGTGTCTGAGAGAGAGAGTGTGTCTGAGAGAGAGAGAGAGTGTGTCTGAGAAAGAGAGTGTGTCTGAGAGAGCGAGACAGAGTGTATCAGAGAGAGAGAGTGTGTCTGAGAGAGAGAGAGTGTGTCTGAGAGAGAGAGAGAGAGAGTGTGTCTGAGAGAGAGAGAGAGTCTGAGGGAGAGAGACAGTCTGAGGGAGAGAGAGTTTGAGGGAGAGAGAGTCTGAGGGAGAGAGAGTGTGTCTGAGAGAGAGAGTGTGTGTGTCTGAGAGAGAGAGAGAGAGAGAGTATGTGTCTGAGAGAGAGAGTGTCTGAGAGAGAGAGAGTGTCTGAGAGAGAGAGAATGTGTCTGAGAGAGAGAGTGTGTCTGAGAGAGAGAGAGAGAGAGAGAGTGTATCTGAGAGAGAGAGAGTGTGTATGAGAGAGAGAGAGTGTGTCTGAGAGAGAGAGAGTGTGTCTGAGAGAGAGAGAGTGTGTCTGAGAGAGAGAGTGTGTCTGAGAGAGAGAGACAGTGTGTCTGAGAGAGAGAGTGTGTGTCTGAGAAGAGTGTGTGTCTGAGAGAGCGAGAGAAAGAGTGTGTCTGAGAGAGAGAGAGTGTCTGAGAGAGAGAGTGTGTCTGAAAGAGAGAGTGTGTCTGAGAGAGAGAGACAGTGTGTCTGAGAGAGAGAGTGTGTGTCTGAGAGAGAGAGTGTGTGTCTGAGAGAGAGAGAGCGTGTCTGAGAGAGAGAGAGTGTGTCTGAGAGAGAGAGAGAGTGTGTCTGAGAGAGAGAGTGCGTCTGAGAGAGCGAGAGAGAGTGTATCAGAGAGAGAGAGTGTGTCTGAGAGAGAGAGAGTGTGTCTGAGAGAGAGAGAGAGAGTGTGTGTTTGAGAGAGAGAGTCTGAGGGAGAGAGACAGTCTGAGGGAGAGAGAGTCTGAGGGAGAGAGAGTGTGTCTGAGAGAGAGAGTATGTGTGTCTGAGAGAGAGAGAGAGAGAGTGTGTGTGTCTGAGAGAGAGAGAGAGAGAGAGAGTGTGTCTGAGAGAGAGAGTGTGTGTCTGAGAGAGATTGTGTCTGAGAGAGAGAGAGTGTGTCTGAGAGAGAGAGTGTGTCTGAGAGAGAGAGTGTGTCTGAGAGAGAGAGAGTGTGTCTGAGAGAGAGAGAGTGTGTCTGAGAAAGAGAGAGAGAGAGTGTGTCTCAGAGAGAGTGTGTCTGAGAGAGAGAGAGAGTGTGTCTGAGAGAGAGTGTGTCAGAGAGAGAGAGAGAGTGTGTCTGAGAGAGAGAGAGTGTGTCTGAGAGAGAGAGTGTGTGTCTGAGAGAGAGAGAGTGTGTCTGAGAGAGAGAGAGAGAGAGAGAGAGAGAGAGAGAGAGAGAGAGAGAGAGAGAGAGAGAGAGAGAGAGGGTGTCTGAGAGAGAGTGTGTCTGAGAGAGAGAGAGAGCGAGAGTGTGTCTGAGAGGGAGAGAGAGAGAGAGAGAGAGAGAGAGAGAGAGAGAGAGAGAGAGAGAGTGTGTCTGAGAGAGAGAGAGTGTGTCTGAGAGAGAGAGTGTGTCTGATAGAGAGAGAGTTTGTCTGAGAGAGAGAGAGTGTGTCTGAGAGAGAGTGTGTCTGAGAGAGGGAGAGAGAGAGAGTGTCTGAGAGAGAGAGAGAGAGTGTGTCTGAGAGAGAGAGAGAGTGTCCAAAGAGAGAGAGTGTGTGTCTGAGAGAGAGAGTGTGTGTCTGAGAGAGAGAGAGTGTCTGAGAGAGAGAGAGTGTGTCTGAGAGAGAGAGAGTGTGTCTGAAAGAGAGAGAGAGTGTGTCTGAGAGAGAGAGTGTGTCTGAGAGAGAGACACAGTGTGTCTGAGAGAGAGAGTGTGTGTCTGAGAAAGAGTGTGTGTCTGAGAGAGCGAGAGAAAGAGTGTGTCTGAGAGAGAGACAGTGTCTGAGAGAGAGTGTGTCTGAAAGAGAGAGTGTGTCTGAGAGAGAGAAACAGTGTGTCTGAGAGAGAGTGTGTGTCTGAGAGAGAGAGTGTGTGTCTGAGAGAGAGAAAGCGTGTCTGAGAGAGAGAGTGTGTCTGAGAGAGAGAGAGAGTGTGTCTGAGAGAGAGAGTGTGTCTGAGAGAGCGAGACAGAGTGTATCAGAGAGAGAGAGTGTGTCTGAGAGAGAGAGAGTGTGTCTGAGAGAGAGAGAGAGAGAGAGAGTGTGTCTGAGAGAGACAGAGAGTCTGAGGGAGAGAGACAGTCTGAGGGAGAGAGAGTTTGAGGGAGAGAGAGTCTGAGGGAGAGAGAGTGTGTCTGAGAGAGAGAGTGTGTGTGTCTGAGAGAGAGAGAGAGAGAGAGTATGTGTCTGAGAGAGAGAGTGTCTGAGAGAGAGAGAGAGTGTCTGAGAGAGAGAGAATGTGTCTGAGAGAGAGAGTGTGTCTGAGAGAGAGAGAGAGAGAGAGTGTATCTGAGAGAGAGAGAGTGTGTATGAGAGAGAGAGAGTGTGTCTGAGAGAGAGAGAGTGTGTCTGAGAGAGAGAGAGTGTGTCTGAGAGAGAGAGTGTGTCTGAGAGAGAGAGACAGTGTGTCTGAGAGAGAGAGTGTGTGTCTGAGAAGAGTGTGTGTCTGAGAGAGCGAGAGAAAGAGTGTGTCTGAGAGAGAGAGAGTGTCTGAGAGAGAGAGTGTGTCTGAAAGAGAGAGTGTGTCTGAGAGAGAGAGACAGTGTGTCTGAGAGAGAGAGTGTGTGTCTGAGAGAGAGAGTGTGTGTCTGAGAGAGAGAGAGCGTGTCTGAGAGAGAGAGAGTGTGTCTGAGAGAGAGAGAGAGTGTGTCTGAGAGAGAGAGTGCGTCTGAGAGAGCGAGAGAGAGTGTATCAGAGAGAGAGAGTGTGTCTGAGAGAGAGAGAGTGTGTCTGAGAGAGAGAGAGAGAGTGTGTGTTTGAGAGAGAGAGTCTGAGGGAGAGAGACAGTCTGAGGGAGAGAGAGTCTGAGGGAGAGAGAGTCTGAGGGAGAGAGAGTGTGTCTGAGAGAGAGAGTATGTGTGTCTGAGAGAGAGAGAGAGAGAGTGTGTGTGTCTGAGAGAGAGAGAGAGAGAGAGAGAGTGTGTCTGAGAGAGAGAGTGTGTGTCTGAGAGAGATTGTGTCTGAGAGAGAGAGAGTGTGTCTGAGAGAGAGAGTGTGTCTGAGAGAGAGAGTGTGTCTGAGAGAGAGAGAGTGTGTCTGAGAGAGAGAGAGTGTGTCTGAGAAGAGAGAGAGAGAGTGTGTCTCAGAGAGAGTGTGTCTGAGAGAGAGAGAGAGTGTGTCTGAGAGAGAGTGTGTCAGAGAGAGAGAGAGAGTGTGTCTGAGAGAGAGAGAGTGTGTCTGAGAGAGAGAGTGTGTGTCTGAGAGAGAGAGAGTGTGTCTGAGAGAGAGAGAGAGAGAGAGAGAGAGAGAGAGAGAGAGAGAGAGAGAGAGAGAGGGTGTCTGAGAGAGAGTGTGTCTGAGAGAGAGAGAGAGCGAGAGTGTGTCTGAGAGGGAGAGAGAGAGAGAGAGAGAGAGAGAGAGAGTGTGTCTGAGAGAGAGAGAGTGTGTCTGAGAGAGAGAGTGTGTCTGATAGAGAGAGAGTTTGTCTGAGAGAGAGAGAGTGTGTCTGAGAGAGAGTGTGTCTGAGAGAGGGAGAGAGAGAGAGTGTCTGAGAGAGAGAGAGAGAGTGTGTCTGAGAGAGAGAGAGAGTGTCAAAGAGAGAGAGTGTGTGTCTGAGAGAGAGAGTGTGTGTCTGAGAGAGAGAGAGTGTCTGAGAGAGAGAGAGTGTGTCTGAGAGAGAGAGAGTGTGTCTGAAAGAGAGAGAGAGTGTGTCTGAGAGAGAGAGTGTGTCTGAGAGAGAGAGAGAGAGAGAGAGAGAGTGTGTGTCTGAGAGAGAGAGTGTGTGTCTAAGAGAGAGAGAGTGTGTCTGAGAGAGAGAGAGTGTGTCTGAGAGAGAGAGTGTGTCTGAGAGAGAGAGTGTGTCTGAGAGAGAGAGAGAGAGTGTGTGTGTCTGAGAGAGAGAGTGTGTCTGAGAGAGAGAGACAGTGTGTCTGAGAGAGAGAAAGAGAGAGTGTCTGAGAGAGAGAGTGTGTGTCTGAGACAGAGAGAGTGTGTGTCTGAGAGAGAGAGAAAGAGTGTGTCTGAGAGAGAGAGAGAGAGTGTGTCTGAGAGAGAGAGTGTGTGTCTGAGAGAGAGAGAGAGTGTGTCTGAGAGAGAGAGAGTGTGTCTGAGAGAGAGTGTGTGTCTGAGAGAGAGAGAGTGTGTCTGAGAGAGAGAGATAGTGTCTGAGAGAGAGAGAGTGTGTCTGAGAGAGAGAGTGTGTCTGAGAGAGAGAGACAGTGTGTCTGAGAGAGAGAGTGTGTGTCTGAGAAAGAGTGTGTGTCTGAGAGAGCGAGAGAAAGAGTGTGTCTGAGAGAGAGAGAGTGTCTGAGAGAGAGTGTGTCTGAAAGAGAGAGTGTGTCTGAGAGAGAGAAACAGTGTGTCTGAGAGAGAGAGTGTGTGTCTGAGAGAGAGAGTGTGTGTCTGAGAGAGAGAAAGCGTGTCTGAGAGAGAGAGTGTGTCTGAGAGAGAGAGAGTGTGTCTGAGAGAGAGAGTGTGTCTGAGAGAGCGAGACAGAAGAGAGAGAGAGTGTGTCTGAGAGAGAGTGTGTCTGAGAGAGAGAGAGAGAGAGAGAGAGAGTGTGTCTGAGAGAGAGAGAGTCTGAGGGAGAGAGACAGTCTGAGGGAGAGAGAGTCTGAGGGAGAGAGAGTCTGAGGGAGAGAGAGAGTGTGTGTGTCTGAGAGAGAGAGAGAGAGAGTGTGTGTCTGAGAGAGAGAGTGTCTGAGAGAGAGAGAGAGAGAGAGTGTCTGAGAGAGAGAAGAAATGTGTCTGAGAGAGAGAGTGTGTCTGAGAGAGAGAGAGAGAGAGAGAGAGTGTATCTGAGAGAGAGTGTGTCTGAGAGAGAGTGTGTCTGAGAGAGAGAGTGTGTGTCTGAGAGAGAGAGAGTGTGTCTGAGAGAGAGAGAGTGTGTCTGAGAGAGAGTGTGTCTGAGAGAGAGTGGTGTGTGTCTGAGAGAGAGAGAGAGTGTGTGTCTGAGAGAGAGAGTGTGTGTCTGAGAGAGAGAGAGAGAGTGTGTCTGAGAGAGAGAGAGTGTGTCTGAGAGAGAGAGTGTGTGTCTGAGAGAGAGAGAGTGTGTCTGAGAGAGAGAGAGTGTGTCTGAGAGAGAGAGAGTGTGTCTGAGAGAGAGAGTGTGTCTGAGAGAGAGAGACAGTGTGTCTGAGAGAGAGAGTGTGTGTCTGAGAAAGAGTGTGTGTCTGAGAGAGTGAGAGAAAGAGTGTGTCTGAGAGAGAGAGAGTGTCTGAGAGAGAGTGTGTCTGAAAGAGAGAGTGTGTCTGAGAGAGAGAAACAGTGTGTCTGAGAGAGAGAGTGTGTGTCTGAGAGAGAGAAAGTGTGTCTGAGAGAGAGAAAGCGTGTCTGAGAGAGAGAGTGTGTCTGAGAGAGAGAGAGAGTGTGTCTGAGAGAGAGAGTGTGTCTGAGAGAGCGAGACAGAGTGTATCAGAGAGAGAGAGAGTGTGTCTGAGAGAGAGAGAGTGTGTCTGAGAGAGAGAGAGAGAGTGTGTGTCTGAGAGAGGGAGAGTCTGAGGGAGAGAGACAGTCTGAGGGAGAGAGAGTCTGAGGGAGAGAGAGTCTGAGGAGAGAGAGTGTGTCTGAGAGAGAGAGTGTGTGTGTCTGAGAGAGAGAGAGAGAGAGTGTGTGTCTGAGAGAGAGAGTGTCTGAGAGAGAGAGAGAGAGAGAGAGAGAGAGGGTGTCTGAGAGAGAGAGAATGTGTCTGAGAGAGAGAGTGTGTCTGAGAGAGAGAGAGAGAGAGAGAGAGAGTGTATCTGAGAGAAAGTGTGTCTGAGAGAGAGAGTGTGTCTGAGAGAGAGAGAGTGTGTCTGAGAGAGAGAGTGTGTCTGAGAGAGAGAGAGTGTGTCTGAGAGAGAGTGTGTCTGAGAGAGAGTGTGTGCGTCTGAGAGAGAGAGAGAGTGTGTCTGAGAGAGAGAGTGTGTGTCTGAGAGAGAGAGAGAGTGTGTCTGAGAGAGAGTGTGTCTGAGAGAGAGAGTGTGTCTGAGAGAGAGTGTGTCTGAGAGAGAGAGTGTCTGAGAGAGAGAGTGTGTCTGAGAGAGAGAGAGTGTCTGAGAGAGAGAGAGTGTTTCTGAGTGAGAGTGTCTGAGAGAGAGTGTGTCTGAGAGAGAGTGTGTCTGAGAGAGAGTGTGTCTGAGAGAGAGTGTGTCTGAGAGAGAGAGAGAGGGTGTCTGAGAGAGAGTGTGTCTGAGAGAGAGAGAGAGAGAGAGAGAGAGAGAGAGAGAGAGAGTGTGTGAGAGAGAGAGAGAGAGAGAGAGAGAGAGTGTCTGAGAGAGAGAGTGTGTGTCTGAGAGAGAGAGATTGTGTCTGAGAGAGAGAGAGTGTGTCTGAGAGAGTGTGTGTCTGAGAGAGAGAGAGTGTCTGAGAGAGAGAGAGTGTGTCTGAGAGAGAGAGTGTGTGTCTGAGAGAGAGAGTGTGTCTGAGAGAGAGAGTGTGTCTGAGAGAGAGAGAGTGTGTCTGAGAGAGTGTGTGTCTGAGAGAGAGAGAGTGTGTCTGAGAGAGAGAGAGTGTGTCTGAGAGAGAGAGTGTGTCTGAGAGAGAGAGTGTGTCTGAGAGAGAGAGAGAGTGTGTGTGTCTGAGAGAGAGAGTGTGTCTGAGAGAGAGAGAGAGAGAGAGAGAGTGTGTGTCTGAGAGAGAGAGTGTGTCTGAGAGAGAGAGTGTGTGTCTGAGACAGAGAGAGTGTGTGTCTGAGAGAGAGAGAAAGTGTGTCTGAGAGAGAGAGAGTGTGTGTGTGTCTGAGAGAGAGAGAGTGTGTCTGAGAGAGAGAGTGTGTGTCTGAGAGAGAGAGAGTGTGTCTGAGAGAGAGAGTGTGTCTGAGAGAGAGAGTGTGTGTCTGAGAGAGAGAGTGTATCTGAGAGAGAGAGAGTGTGTCTGAGAGAGAGAGAGAGTGTGTCTGAGAGAGAGAGTGTGTCTGAGAGAGAGAGACAGTGTGTCTGAGAGAGAGAGTGTGTGTCTTAGAAAGAGTGTGTGTCTGAGAGAGAGAGAGAGAGAGAGAGAGAGTGTGTCTGAGAGAGAGAGCGTGTGTCTGAGAGAGAGAGAGAGTGTGTCTGTGAGAGAGAGTGTGTCTGAGAGAGCGAGAGAAAGAGTGTGTCTGAGAGAGAGAGTGTCTGAGAGAGAGAGTGTGTGTCTGAGAGAGAGAGTGTGTCTGAGAGAGAGAGACAGTGTGTGTGAGAGAGAGAGAGTGTGTCTGAGAGAGAGAGTGTGTGTCTGAGAGAGAGAGTGTGTGTCTGAGAGAGAGAGAGAGAGTGTCTGAGAGAGAGAGAGTGTGTCTGAGAGAGAGAGAGTATCTGAGAGAGAGTGTGTCTGAGAGAGAGAGAGAGTGTGTCTGAGAGAGAGAGTGTGTCTGAGAGAGAGAGAGAGAGTGTGTCTGAGAGAGAGAGAGTGTGTCTCAGAGACAGTGTGTCTGAGAGAGAGTGTGTCTGAGAGAGAGAGAGAGAGTGTCAGAGAGAGAGATTTTGTCTGAGAGAGTGTGTCTGAGAGAGGGTGTGTCTGAGAGAGAGAATGTGTCTGAGAGAGAGAGTGTGTGTGTGTGTCTGAGAGAGAGAGAGAGAGAGAGAGTGTGTCTGAGAGAGAGAGAGTGTGTCTGAGAGAGAGAGTGTGTCTGAGAGAGAGAGAGAGAGAGAGAGAGAGAGTGTCTGAGAGAGAGAGAGTGTGTGTTTCTGAGAGAGAGAGAGAGAGTGTGTGTGTCTGAGAGAGAGAGAGAGAGTGTGTGTCTGAGAGAGAGAGTGTCTGAGAGAGAGAGAGAGTGTCTGAGAGAGAGAGAATGTGTCTGAGAGAGAGAGTGTGTCTGAGAGAGAGAGAGAGAGAGAGAGAGAGAGTGTATCTGAGAGAGAGTGTGTCTGAGAGAGAGAGTGTGTCTGAGAGAGAGAGAGTGTGTCTGAGAGAGTGTGTGTCTGAGAGAGAGAGAGTGTGTCTGAGAGAGAGAGAGTGTGTCTGAGAGAGAGAGTGTGTCTGAGAGAGAGAGAGAGTGTGTGTGTCTGAGAGAGAGAGTGTGTCTGAGAGAGAGAGAGAGAGAGAGTGTGTGTCTGAGAGAGAGAGTGTGTCTGAGAGAGAGAGTGTGTGTCTGAGACAGAGAGAGTGTGTGTCTGAGAGAGAGAGAAAGTGTGTCTGAGAGAGAGAGAGTGTGTGTGTGTCTGAGAGAGAGAGAGTGTGTCTGAGAGAGAGAGTGTGTGTCTGAGAGAGAGAGAGTGTGTCTGAGAGAGAGAGTGTGTCTGAGAGAGAGAGTGTGTGTCTGAGAGAGAGAGTGTATCTGAGAGAGAGAGAGTGTGTCTGAGAGAGAGAGAGAGTGTGTCTGAGAGAGAGAGTGTGTCTGAGAGAGAGAGACAGTGTGTCTGAGAGAGAGAGAGTGTGTCTTAGAAAGAGTGTGTGTCTGAGAGAGAGAGAGAGAGAGAGAGAGTGTGTCTGAGAGAGAGAGCGTGTGTCTGAGAGAGAGAGAGTGTGTCTGTGAGAGAGAGTGTGTCTGAGAGAGCGAGAGAAAGAGTGTGTCTGAGAGAGAGAGTGTCTGAGAGAGAGAGTGTGTGTCTGAGAGAGAGAGTGTGTCTGAGAGAGAGAGACAGTGTGTGTGAGAGAGAGAGAGTGTGTCTGAGAGAGAGAGTGTGTGTCTGAGAGAGAGAGTGTGTGTCTGAGAGAGAGAGAGAGTGTCTGAGAGAGAGAGAGTGTGTCTGAGAGAGAGAGAGTATCTGAGAGAGAGTGTGTCTGAGAGAGAGAGAGTGTGTCTGAGAGAGAGAGTGTGTCTGAGAGAGAGAGAGAGTGTGTCTGAGAGAGAGAGAGTGTGTCTCAGAGACAGTGTGTCTGAGAGAGAGTGTGTCTGAGAGAGAGAGAGAGAGTGTGTCTGAGAGAGAGAGAGAGAGTGTCAGAGAGAGAGATTTTGTCTGAGAGAGTGTGTCTGAGAGAGGGTGTGTCTGAGAGAGAGAATGTGTCTGAGAGAGAGAGTGTGTGTGTGTGTCTGAGAGAGAGAGAGAGAGAGAG